>NC_059128.1:157838402-158139935 GCF_020740605.2 Lemur catta
TCCCCGAGCAAGAGATATTATCATTTCCCGCTGGAATTGGTTACCTGACTGGGTTTGGAGTTACAGATGTGGTTTCCAGTGCTAGTTCCCCCCACTGATTTGCTTGGCCTTGAACAAGTCCTTTAATAACCTCTTTTGGAAGCAGTTTCCACAATGGCCAATGGGAATTGTTATTCCCTCCATGGCTACTTAACAGAGATGGTGTAAAGATATAGTTAGGTGGAAGTTATGAATGTACTTTGGAAAAGTTAAAATCCCTATACAAATATAAGCCATTATTAATGAAAAGGAGTTTTAAAAACTCAGATCATTTGCTTAACCTTCATTTCTCTAGGGCTAAGAATGCATTTTGGAATTATGCTTGTACTTTATTTCATAGGATCTCTTTAATCATCACATTAAAGGATTTCATTAGGGCTGTCACTATTCATTTTATAACAGTATGCTGTACCAGGTCAGCCTTTAAAATTTTGATTGCCCCCTTTTGACTAAAGACTGCTAGAGAAGTTTCTGATTTGTTCTTCCATATTTGCAAAGCATAGACCAAAAAACATGTCAGGAAGCCACACACTCTTCATTGAAAGACTTCTACATACTCATTATTTAATTAGTGGAAGAAAAATATATGTAAATATTACATTTTAGGACTTATCCTTTTGTGCACATCCTAAGTCTAGATTACCAAATCAAATAAATGGAGGTTTTAGCTAGGCGATTTCTAAGATCCCACAGAGCTCAAAAAATTTTAGTAAATAACTTTTGCCCACAAAAGTCTGATATTGTCACTGGAACATCTTTCCTAAAATATTTTTTCTTTATTCAAGCCTGTTCCTTTGCCTCCTTGCCTTTTTAAAAATTATTTAATTGATGTAAAATCACCATATAGAAACATTTACCCTTTGTGGTGTACATACAGTTCCACGAGTTGTCTCTCTTTTATCTTATGTATTTCTCTGTCAGCCATGGCTTTACCTCGAGGAACATGGAACCAAATACAAGCCCACTGTTTCTGTTCCTCAAGTGCAGCCAGAACAAGGGGGATTAATTATCTATTCATTTCAGTTGGCTTTTACTAGTTCTTGTCCCTTTCCAAGGACTTTAAAAAGAATTAAACACAATTGGCATGGTTGGGACATCTGTCCGTAACTGAATGACACATCGGCAGAGGGTAGAGTAGAGGGACAATCTTCATTGCTTGCCATACATGGAAATGGGTTCTTTATCTCAGCACATGTTCTGTTTTGAAACTATTCAGAGTTGAGAACTCTGGAGATGTGTTTTGATCTGTGCTATCTCAGCCTTTTACTGAAGACTTTAGTTTAAAAAATGCTTGTTTCTCAGGCCATCACCAAGATTGCATTAAGTGTTTTAAAATTAATGATTAAGCAACTGTGTCAATCAGAATTCATTACATCATGCTGTGGACACAATCATCCCTCAAATATCAGTGGCCAAATGCCAAAAAAGGCTTGTTTCTCACACAAGCTGTATGTCTACTGATGGAGCTCTGCTCATTGTCAGTGTGCAGGAACAGAGCATGACGGAGCTTCCACCTTACCTGTGCCTCAGAAATCATCCTGATGGGGTAAAGGGAACGTGACAATCTTGTGCTGGTTTTAAAACTTCTCAGAAGTCATATATGTTACTTTCACACATATTTCATTAAATCAGAAAAGTCCCATAGCCGTGTCTAACTCCAAAGGGATTAAGGAAGTACACTCCCCCCATGAGTCTGGAAAGAAGATGAACCAGAGAATGCATGAAGAACTTTCTTAGGAGGCATGATAACAGCAAAGAATTAAACAAAGACGTACAGATGGGTCATCAGCTTGAAATATTCACCACACATCCTGACAAACCGTTATTGAGAACTCTCATACGCTAAAAATATAATCAAAATTACAGGCTGGTGTCTGGGAAAGAAATCTACTTTTAAAACAATATGTCCTATAATGATTTTTTTTCAGTATTTTTTCTTGTCACATGCTTTGCTTAGCCAAGAATTTTTTGATGCCCTGTCCATGTTGGTTCCTTTTAATTATATGATGATGACGCTACTTATTCTCTAAGTTTCAGTCCATTATTGAGTATGTTACACAGCTGTGACCCAGCTGTCAAAGTGACAGACTATTGTTAACTTCAATAACATGTCTTTACTTTCTGATAAATTCTCCAGCAGCCGTGAGCCAGTAATAGCAATTGCAACTGTAAGGACCTTGGACGTCCATCTGGAGATGTTCATAAACTCACCAACTCATGAGGCAACATCTGGGTTGAAGAGAAAAAAAGAAAAAGAAAACAAAACATTCTGGGCCTTGTTGAATAGGGAGAAGTGGAAGAGAAAACAATTATGCAAGAAGCATTATTGCATTATCAGTGAAATTCCACTTTATTTTAAAATATTGTAAAGAGCAAACTTGGTGCTTATATAAACACTTTACTCTGAAAACCTTGCTAAGCAACTATGCTTCTCATGGTATCCTGGTATGTAATCTTGGTTAGGGAAAGGGAGCTTTAGGGCCATTCATCATACTCCTTTTCCTTTTGTTGAAAGTTACAGGGCAACTTTATTTCTACAGTCTGGAAAAAAAGAGCCCATTTTAAAGTCTTATCTTAGAGACTTCTTTAAAGAATCACTGTCACTCTAGAGAGGATGAGGAGACTATCAATGTCTAATCCTCTTTTCTCTACAGAGAACAAACTTCAGCTATTTATCAGGAAAATACTCTCCAGTCAAATCCGTTATAGTCACAATCTTTACTGTCTCAATTCGCGAGACATTCATTGATCATCTACATTGCACTACAGAGTTTT
Source organism: Lemur catta (assembly GCF_020740605.2). Classification (NCBI taxonomy): domain Eukaryota; kingdom Metazoa; phylum Chordata; class Mammalia; order Primates; family Lemuridae; genus Lemur; species Lemur catta. Next base: position 157,841,217 of record NC_059128.1, read on the forward strand.
AATACCTTAATTCATTTTATCAGTTTGTTAAATATTTATTAGAAAATTCTTATTTTACAGATTAAGAAACTGAAGCCTAGACATGGGGCTAGAATGCAAAAATCTTCTATCTTTTATTAATTCAGGATTCCTACTGCTGGATGCTGCTGCGGTAGATATAGCCTCATTCTCAGGAAGTTTGCAGATCTACTAGAGAATGAAAAAGCAGGTCGAGAAATAATTATAATAAAATAATTTCTTTGTATGCAGAATGGAATATTATTTGTCATTAATTTAGTTCTTAATATATCTAGGCATTGTTTTAGGTGACACTTTAAAACATTTCCTTTATTCCTCAAAAAAACCATAAAAGACTAATAGAAAATAAGGCTTAAGGTTATTAAATTACCCAAAGTCCACAGCTAATAAATAGTGGGCCAAGGTTTGGATCCTAGATCTGACTCCAAATTTAATTACTTAGCTACTAGGCTAAACTGTCTCAATAAAAATTTGGAAGAAAAAAAATACAAGGTGGGTACAAATAAGAGCTGCAAGGTTCTATGGGGAAAAAGGAGAGATGGGTTCCTACTATCTACCAGAGACAGTCTTTCAGCTTCTTTCCCACTCCTAACATTCCCCTTCCCCCTGACTCTGGTCAGGCTTTCTTTTCTAACATACTGTATCATTCATTAATTTATAATTATAGTTTGTTTCTGCTTCTTCCCTCTCTCCCTTCCCCTGACCAGAATGTAAACTACATTCAGGCAGGGATCTTTGTCTGTTTTCTTGTGAATACCAAATGTCTAGAATAATGTCTGGGACATAACAAAAGCTTCATAAGTATTTGTCAGGTTTAATACATCAGTAACCTTGAGAGACTGCTTCCTGGTAGGTATATCAGAATTTCCACATGATCCTGGGATTTTTTTCAGTTAACAAATGGAGACAAAAGTGGAAAAAGTGTGATGACTCTGCCCAAGCAAGGTAAATAACCTTCAAAATCTGGGAGTGACCAAGAATATATAATAAATGTATATATTATGTGCCATTAGTAGTTGAGATAGCTGGTGATGGTATCTTTATATGACGGAAGAGAAAAACTGTTCAGCTTATGTTTTCTTTTATATAATATAGACTTTGAATAATATTTCCCTTTTTAAAGGGAAAGTTGAAAGACCATTTAAGGAATGTTCCTTTGTCCTTGCTTTCCCAACCTATCCTTTGAGCCGTAGCCATCAGTGATCAGTTGTCACATCACTTCCTCTGTCTTTACTTCCTGTTCGTGGCAGAGTCCTTGGCTTTCACTGTTGGTAATTGACTACTTTCAATGAACTTCTTTTGCTGAATGTGTTTAGGCAAGGTGTTGTGACTTTGTACCTGGGTGTCTCTGCAGATCGGCAAAGAAACCAGATATTGGCTGTAACTCCTGCTTAGGTTTCAGCACCATAGAACTACACATGGCAACACATGTGTAAAAGAAACTACCCATTTGGGTGCAGAAACTACCTAGGTCTAACATAGCAAAGAAAACCTGAAATGCTTTTCAATCATGTTGGAAGCTTTCTGGGCTCCACAAAGATGGTGTTGAAACTCATGGACTGTGAAAAGTCTCTGGTGGATTTCCATTCTTTATCTCTTATCATCTATTTGGTTAAAGGAGTAGGAGTGAAGTTCAGGTCATTATTTTTTGCTTAGGTTTTGGGACACTGGTACTTTGAGCTGTTGAGAGAACATTAAAACTTTTCTGAAGGATTATAGCTGAATCCAGAATGAACAGTCCAAAACCAGATCACAATATCCAGGAAGCTAGACAAGAATGGCAACCTAAGCATAGAGCCAAAATTGGGTGAACCAAGCATCCATGCATGCTGAGTTGGGCAAATTGGGTTAGGGGAGGAATGGCTGAGTATGGAGTTCTGAGGCAAAGGCAGATGAACTTTTATGTTTTTCCCACACAGCCTTTTATGTGCACATTATATGCATATAAATTGACCAAAATACAATAAGTAGTATCTGAACTAGTATATAGGAAAATTAACGTCCTGCTCACTGAAATGGCAGCCAACACAGACATCCATGTTGTCATCTCCCCTGGGGAAGCCCTGGGATATTATATTTTAACAAAAACAAAACTTTTTTCTCATTCACTCTTCTCCAATTTCCTTCTACTACTGAAGGTAAAGATTCTACTATTGGGCTTGTGAATTCAGACATGTAGGAAAAGAGCCCGGCTCTCTTATATCAAAGCTACATATCTTGGGATCAATAATTTTTTTTTTTAAAGGACAAGAAATCTGCTGGTAGGCTTTTCTCAAAATCATTTTGGGCAACAAACACCTTAATAGAACCTAGAAAGTCTTTGCAAAAAATAGGCGTTTGTATATAATGCTATACTTTTAGAACAGGCCCCATTTATTGCTGCCCAGTGGGCATTAGGCAATGCAACCTAGAAGTAGCATATACTGATGGCTGGATACTACTCGACCCTGGTCGCATGTGGCAGAACTTCCTGAGGAAGCTGGGTCACTCTTCACTGGATCATTGAGGTATACGGTGTCATATTAGGCTCCCCTAGTATGTCATCTTAGGTCACCCACACAGTGGATAGAAGCATTGATATAGCAGTCAAATCCACATTCCTATATGCCCAGTGGCATTGCCTTTGCTTTTAGCACTAAGCCCTTTGCTTTGGGAAAGTGTGGGTACACAGCCCAAGGATTGCCATCAATTTCCTTTTGAATGCCAGATCAATTGATTTGCCATCTGTTCAGGCTTAAGGGGAATGTGCAGTGTTACACATTCTTAGCAATGTTGCCAATGATGTGGGAGGAAAAGAGAGTTTTCAGTAGCCCTTAAAACTAACTTCTACAGTTGCAGGACAACTGCAAAACATTTCTTCTGACCTTGAACATAGCCTATTTGGAGCTTGTTAATAATTAAGTTGGAGAATATTTCTTGGCAAAAAGAAAATGCAAAATTATACATTTATCAGCTATCCTATTGTACAAAATTTTAATCGTTGATCTTTAACATTTTTTTTCTCTTCAGTATTTCAAGTGATTTATAAACAAACCAGCCTTATCATTTCATGGTGTAAAGAATGTAGTAAATTTGCTATTTCAGAGGAAGAATTTTTTTAGTTTGGTGAAACTTACTTCCCTTTGGGCTTCAAGGAGGTACCCACTCATTTCTAATACATTGAAATATGATAAGTATTAATAAATCCATATTATTCTTATCGTTTCTCTTTAGAATTAAAGAAATATGTCATACTGCCTCTTGGCTAGGCCAGACCAAAGCTTTGGCTGGTTTTAGGGCCACAGTGACAACTAGACTGCTACCTCCATAGAATAAATATGACAGTGCTTCCTGGACCCTGTTCTGGAATGGCATCTCTTAGCTCTCAGATCCCCATTCTTTAAGTATAGTTTAAGTATAGTTGAATTGAATCAGAGATCAGCAAACTATAGTCTATGGGCCAAAATCCTGCACACTGCCTGTTTTTGTACTGCCAAGAGCTAAGAGTGATTTTTACATTTTGATGATAGGAAACACTAAATTTAAATACAAATTTGGCAATTTTGCCACTTGGTCCAGAAAGCTTAGAATATTTATTATCTGGTCCTTTTATAAAAAACACTTGCAGACTCCTTATGTAAGTACCTATATAATTAAATAATAATACATTTAAATAACTTTGAGGAACATCTAGTTAATTTGAACCACATATACTAGCTCATGAAATTTACTGCATGTGAAAGTTTTTGATTTTTAAAAAATAAATTATATCAAAGAATTTTAAAATCAAAATCAGGCTGGATCTGGCTTATCTCACTTAGCATAATGTCCTTTAGGTTCATACAAGTTGTTGCAAATGGCAGGATTTCCTTCTTCTTTAGGGCTGAATAATATTCTATCATATGTATAGACACACCACCTTTTCTTTATTCATCTATGCACACTTTGGTGATTTCCACATCTTGGCTATTGTGAATAAGGCTACAATGAACATCAAGTGCAGACATTTCACTGTAGATACTGATTTCAGTACCTTTAGATATATACCCAGAAGTGTGATTGCTGGATTATAGGGTAATTCTACTTTCAGTTTCTTGAGGAAACTCCATACTGTTTTCCATAATGTCTGTACCAATTTACCATCCCATCAACAGTGTACAAGAGTTCCATTTCCTCTACATTCTCACTAACAATTAAGTCATTTGACTTTTTGGTAATAGCCGTCCTAACAAGTGTAAAGTGATGTCTCATTGTGATTTTAAATTGCATTACCCTGATGATTGGTGAGAATGAATACTTTTTAATATACCTCTTGGCCATTTATATGCCTTCTCTGGAAAAACATTCAGATCATTTGCCCATTTTTAAAATTATTTTTAATGTTTTAAAAAAAATTTTACTTTTTGCTACTGAGTTGTATGAGTTCTTTATATATTTTGGATATTAACCCTATCAGATATATGGTTTACAAATATTTTCTTCCATTGTGTAGGTTGCCTTTTCATTTTGTTGATTGTTTCCTGTGCTGTGCAGAAACTTTTTAATTTGCTGTAGTCCCACTTATTTATTTTTGCTTTTGTTGTCTGTGCTTTTGCAGTCATATTCATAAAAGTGTTGCCAAGAACAATGTCAAGGAGCTTTCCCCATGTTTTCTTCTGGCTGTTCTCACAGTCCACCTGAAGGTTTCAGGTCTTATGTTTTAAGACTTTAATCTAATTTGAATTGATTTTTATGTATGGTATAAGATAAGGGTACAATTTCATTCTTTTGTTTGTGGATATCCAGTTTTCCCAACACCATTTATCGCAGAGACTATCCCTTTCCCCACTCTGTTCTTGGCACCTTTATCAAAGATTAGTTGACTGTATATGTGTGAGCTTATTTCTGGGCTCTATTCTGTTCCATTGGCTTATCTGTTTTTATGCTGTTGACATACTGATTAGATTACTTTAACTAAAAAATATATTTAAAAATCAGGCAGTGTGATACCTCCAGCTTTATTTTCTTTCTCAAGATTGCTTTGGCTATTCCAGGTCTTTTATGGTTCCATACAAATTTTAGGATTATTATCTCTATTGCATAATCTCACTTATATGTGGAATCTAAAGACATTTAACTCATAGAAACAGGAAGTAAAATGGTGGTTACTAGAGAAACAAGATTTGGGTCAAAGGGCATCAAATTTCAGTTGTAAGATGAGTAAGTTTTGGAGGTCTAACGTACAGCATGATAACTATGGTTAATAATAATTATACACTTGAAACTTGCTAAGAGAGTAGACCTTAAGTAGTCTCACCACACATACACAAAAAGGTAACTATATGAGGTGATGGTTATGTTAATTAGCTGGATGTAGTAATCACATCACAATGTATACATGTATGAAAATATACACCTTAAAATATATAATTTTTATTTTTTATTTATACCTCAATAAAGCTGGGAAAAATTAAAATGAATCACAAAGATTAAATAAATACGTAAACTGTTTCATTCACATAGCAAACAGCCCTGAAGGATGACCAAATGAATCATACATTATTAACAGTGAAAAAACAATCAACTCATTTGGGACCTTAGAAAAACCCAAAAAACAAAATAAAAGAAAATCAGGCAGGAGAATTAATTGGCAGAGCAGTTCTAAGAATTGCAAACATGTGAATGTCATTTTTGTTATTGGATTATGTCTGAGAGATTAATCGATCAATACAACTAACATAGTAAAACAACCTAGGATTAAGGTTGGTAGTGGCTGTTCTCACAGTCCACTTGAAGGGCTTTTAGATGCTGAATATATTGCACAGTTGTAGGCAACCTCTGTAGCAAGCTTCTCAAACATTAAGCAAATCACAAGTCCCTGGCTATTGCTACAAAGCAGATTTTGATGCAGCAGATCTGAGCATGGCCTGAGATTCTGCATTTCTAGCAGCAGATGTGAGGCTGCTGCTCTTTGGCCCATGCACTGGGAAGAAAGGCTCTGGTACCTTTTCATAGAGACTTCACCACTTTTTTCTTGAGCTGTAGTGAAGGCTGACTGCAAAAGTATTGCTTTGCCCTTGAAAGCCAAGATCATAAAAATCACAAAACACCTGGACCAAGTTTTTGTTTTACTGACAGCATTTTATAACTTTGGCATTCCATCAATCAGAGGTTAGTATGGAAATTATAAAGAACAATTGCTTCAAACTGTGTATGTCTACCTAGAGGCAAAAGTGACAGTCTGATGGTTGTACCTGTGAAATACAAATGCCATATATTAATCAGATCATGAAAACAGCAGACAAATGCTGATGACAGGGAAAAAGAGTAATGTGCAATTACCGTAGATAACTCACATATCATCAGACAAGCTAATTGTTATTGAGGTTATACTAATATTAAACCCCTCTGTACCATGTTAGTACTGCAGTATACCAACTTTCCATGATAGCAGATTATGCAAAATCATAAATAATTGAGCTTTAATATTATTTTGGCTTCTGAATCATGCATTATGAGTAATAAAAGTGGTTTGTAAATAAACTAACAGATTGAATTAACAATTTATTTCCTTTTTTGAGAATTAAGACAGTCATTTGATATTGTTGCTTCTAATTCTTCTTTTGCAGGTTGAGATTCTGCCTTCCCTCCCTCCCCTTCCCTCTCCTCTTCTTTTCTTCCTCCCTCCCCTCACCCTTCTTCCCTTCCCTTCCCTTCTTTCCTTCATTTTTTCTTTTTTTCCTTCTTTTGTTGGAAGAGATTTCTCGGTATTTAAGGCAGAAAGACTTTGCTATATATCTTATGTTTGTGTAATTCACAGTGACAGAAGAAAAAAAGTCAGTCTTCCTGACTTCTTTTTTTAAGATCCACAGCCATATAAAGAAATGATTTGTGGAATAGAGAAGGATATGTCTATAAAACAAACCAAGAAAAAAAAATTGATGTTATTATTAATGAAGCAGGTGGCACATCTTTTCAGAATTCCATTTTAGCCAGACAGTGATTTGCAACGAAAGCTGACGTGTTCATTTTTTCTAGACTTAACAAACCCAAGGCCTATTGAAAGTCGGGGGTTGAGGGGTAATGAAAGTAAGAAAAAAAGGGGAAAAATCTCTCTAATAGGCCTGATGGATGTTTTTTGCTGGATTTTTGTTGCTTTCCCTTAGAAAGTTAATTCTTATCTCTGTTGCAACCAGCTTGCTAGTATCCTGCAGATCAATCAAACAGAGACTGTGCAGTTATTTGTTAAGTATCCGCCCACAAGCTAATTGATAATTCAGGAGTAGAAAAGTTTGAGATACTCTTCTCTCTATGGTTACTGTGTAAGACTGTATCTTAGACAAAAATATAATTGCTTGGAGTAATGTGTGCTCAAGATTTCTGGGTTAAGCTATAAAATATTTAGTTCTCACAAAATGATGACCATGTTTAGTCTATCAATTATAAGTGTCCCATCACGTGGTCTTTCTACGTTAAATACATGTCAATAATCAGGGCAAAACAGGATGTAACTGACCTTTAAAAGTAGTTTCATACTAGATCTGCCTAGGCTATAATTCTTTTCTCATTTTTAACAGAACATATTTTAATACTTATGAATATTTTAGAGTGCTACTTAGATTTTTCTTTCCCCTCAGTGAAAGACCTATCATTAAATTGAATTTTTTTTGTAACAAGCATGGTACATGCATCTGCTGGAAACTCTTTTCTTCCTGGAGGCAGCTCACACGCTAATTCACTGCTCCTAATTCACCTGTAGGTAGGAACTGTTTATAGCACTGAATTCACCAGGAGTGACTGAATAATAAGGATTTGTATCTGATTTGGGGCAAAGACATTAAGACACTTGTCCAGCAGGACAATTACTTCAAAAGGCACCTGAGGGTGAGGCTGACATCGAAGTAAGTAGTATTCTGATTTCCAGAAAACATACATAATTCTGTGGGGGAAACTGCTTCATATCCATGTTTTAAAAAACAACACTCCAGACCCTTCTCATGTTCTTTTAAGCTGTGTTTAAAAATTAAGTTCTAGAAAATAGCAAACACAAAAGAGTGAGTTATTAGTCAGTTTATAATATGGTTGATTCAAATAATAAACCTGTGCTAGTGAAATGTGTCAGTAAAACAGTTCTAAGAGTCTCCTCCTTGGGGACAGATCATCATAGACTTATTTATATAGGTCAGCAGGTTTGCTTTTGTTAATTTTTTATTTATCTATTGTTCAGGCTCCTGAGAAGGAAGAATATAAAATATGGGCAAATGGATCTTTTCCCATAACAAGTTCTAATCTGATCTCTAATGTAGGAAAGAAGATTAGAGTGATTTGAAGTCTGCAGTAGGAGAGAGGTAGAGCGTTTTCCACTTCTAGTGTCCTCTTTGAAACCACAGCCAAGTCCCAAATGGCCAAACGAAGAGGTTAGGGTACTTAAGCCAGGCAAAGCCAGTGTTACGGTGGGTTAGAATGAAGAAGCACAGCAGGCTTCTGTGCCTGCTTCCGAGAGATGCCCAAACATTAGTTGTATTTCCCCCCCAATATTTATTTTAATAGACCTCAAAATACAGTACTTGGTAGAATTCCATTTTAAAAGGGAAATGCATAATTAAAAATTCATGTGTTAGAATATTTGAGTCACTAATAGTTGGGGAGCACCTGTCTTGTCGAATCAACGTTCAGCTGCAGGGAACAGTCTTGAATCCTCAGCTCTTTTAGTGATTTAAAGTGAGGACATTGGAGAAATGAAGGAGATAACTTCATTTTCATTGAAGAGCAATGACCCATCTCAATATTTTACCATCATATTATCATAGGATATTATAATTTCTGATACTGTTTAAGTACACCTTATGTTTTTGAATCTAAAGATGGTATTAGTTACTGTTTGATGTCTATACAGGTAGAAAGACATGCTACTCAACACATAACTCTCTCCCCTCCTCTTTGTATTTGATGTAAAATGAGTTGATTATGATCAGCTATTCTTACCTTGGTGAAATGGCACATTATTTTCTTCCAAAGACAGGCTTTTCTTTTTCTTTCTACTTTTTTGCCCACTGTTGCCAGCTGATAAAACTGCTATTTAAAGGAGTTAATTTTTAAGTCCATTATTTCTGTAGCTTTGTATTTACAGAGCTCATAAGTTAAGCTTTCTACTAGTTGGCATTCTTCTTGAGGCTGACCTCCACACACCTGAAGGAGAATCATTCAATCCTGTGGCTCTCTGAACAACTTTCTTCCCTACTTGCCTGATGCTCAGCATAACAACAACTCCCTTAGAACTGCATCACCAGTATTTAAGATGCTATTAAATTCCATTTGCTTTGTCAAATGTGACTGAAGATAGTTTGTAACTATAGAACTAACAGTGAAGTGTATAAATAGTATTAAGCAAGAAAACAAAGAGTTGTTTGAGAAACAAAGTAGCTCATACAGAATACCCAATTAACTACTTGAAAAAGACTCTAAACTAGTTTAAAATGTAGGCAAAGATACAAAAATGCATATGAAATATCTCTCTGGAAAATTCTCAAACAGAAAAATGAAATATAGTCATATAAAAAGACAGTGAAGTTAATAGCTTTTGATCAATGAATTTGCCTATCTTGATTTGAAAATACAATTTCATGTTTCGGTAGGAAAACTTTTCTAACTTAATGAAGGGTCTAATATCTTACATTTGCATTAGGATTCTTGGCACATTTCTTTGTCCATCAGCTATTCTGAGAATAGTAGATGCTTTTAAAGGGCTGGTTTTGAATATCTCCAGTACTGTGTCACATGAGGAATCATTATAATAGTGCTCACCTGCCACATCTTCCTTTGTCTTCTCTTTTTACCTTTTGCTTCCTTTTAGGTAAGTGGTTGTTCTTTTGTGTGTTATCTTGCAATGCCACATGTGGGTGGTTATCAGAATGAATTCTGGTGAAAATTCAACAAAAGTAATGATTTTTTTTTTTTTGTTTTGGTTGACCAGGGTCTGAAACTTCTTCCTATGCTTGGAGAAACTGTAACTGTGCAAATTATGGTGGGAAGCAGAGTTCTGCCTTCCACTACCAGAAGCAAAAAAAGAAAGGCCGGATGCCTGCTCTTTCTGATATCTTGTATTGAAACCTCAAACAGGTGCTCCTGCCTGGAATTTAATTCAAGAATTGGTAACATAAAAAGTAGGGTGGTCTAGAACAGCAGTTATCAGAATGTTGTCCAGGAACCCCTGTGGGTCTCTGGAACCCTATTAGGGGATCTATGATGTCAAAACTAAGTTAATAATAACACTAGCACATTATCTAGCTCTTTCACACTCATTTTATCATGAGTGTACATAAAGTTTCTAGAGGCTATAAGAGGTGATATTTCAACAGATTGAATACTGCAGCAACAAGGATTACCCAGCTCATTATGTTGTCCAGGCTGGTCTCAAACTCCTGGCCTCAAGTGATCCTCTTACCTTGGCTTCCCAAAGTGCTGGAATTACAGGCTTGTGCCACCATGCCCTGCCTCATTTTGTTTTTTGATGCAGGTTTCTATTCTCAGCAAGTATACATACACATGGTTTAAAAAGTCAGAGCCTACAAAAATTTTTAAAAACCAGTGGCTTCTTGCTTCTCCCCCATCACGTTTCCTACTTTTCAGAGACACCCCCTCTAAGCCTTTTAATTTTTCTATTTAGTATTTATCCTCACATCTCTCTAATAAAGCAATTATTTAGTCAATTCTTCGTTTAATAGTTTTAGGCATATTGGCTTACCACTATGAGAGATGAAGACTTAGCTCTCTTTCACTTCCTTTCCCTGTACCCAAAATGGATATATTCCCTCTTTGTTGATCTTTGAAATATAGCATTTAATATTTGCTTAGATCAATAATGAGTTTTTGTATTTTAGGACTATGTAAATCTTATTCAGCCGAGCCATGTTGTATATAATGACTAATTTTTTTTTTTTGCCTAACATTTCTCTTCTTGTATTCTTGTATTAATAGTAATAATTGCCTAATTTCTCAGCTTAGTTTTTAAAGAATTTAGTCCAGACTCTTTCTCATTTGTGTAAAATTCATCTCAATACTTTTAAATACTTCAGATGTTCCTATAATTTCATTTTCTTAGAGTCATTTTTCCTAGAATATTCCGGCCATCTCCACTCTGGAATGGTTTCTTTCTACACTGAAACATAATATCATCTTGGAGTCTCCCTTCATTGTCTTCCTAGAGATTATCTTCATTTCTCTGTTGTGTTAGACTTCCTGTTTCCCAGGTATGTCTTTCTTTTTTGAAAATTATTTTTGATTTTTCTGGAATACCTCCAGTTACATTCCAAGAAGGGATAGAAATTTCTTGAGAATTTTTGATTGTCTGCAAATGCCTCTAGACTACCTGCACATTTGCAACAGTTTGATTCAATTGGATATCATTTTCATGAAGAATTTTAAAGTTATTAATGGTTATTTTTCAGGTTTTAGTGTTATTGGTGAACAAATTTTGATTCCCATCTTTCATATGTGAACAATTTTTTTTATTCTCTAGAAGCTGTTATTTTATACGGCAATACATGGGCACCTTTAATAAGGAAGGTACCCATGTCTTTCAAATCAGGAAGTTTTCTTGAAGTATTTCTTTTATTTTTTCATACCTTATATTTTCTCTTCTCTCTCAAAACTGTTACTAATGGAATGTTGGATCTCCTGGTATATTCCTTTTATTTTATTTTTTCTGTATTATTTCTATCTCTGACTGTCCTATGTTCTAAGAGATTTTTTCTAACGTGTCTTCTAACTCTTTAGTTGAATTTTTAATTTCTGCTGAAGTTTAAATTTCCAAGACCCCTTTTCATCACTTTCTTTGGCCTTGTGGGTTTTTGCCATGTATTTGTTTACTTTCCTGTTATTTTAGAAATGTTACAGGTGGAATTATAGTTAAATAAATATATGCACTTAGATATGTTCAATCTATGATGTTTAACTGTAAGACTTTCTGTTTATTTTCTAAGCCTGATTATTGGGACTCCCCTGACTCTCTGAATCAACCAATTCCCAACTAGTCAAATTCTTTCCTACTTAAGTCAACCAGAGCTTGTTTTTTGTTGTTAGTAAGCAAGAATCTTGACCAATATTTAAATTCTTGTATTTTTATGCCTACCAAAAGGTCATATCATTTTATATGTACAATTTCATTCACTATTGCCAGAGTTTAAATTCCTAGGCTGTGGTGCCTAAAGTTTAGCAACATGTGTGTGTGTGTATGGACACAATCGCCTTTCTCTGTTTATTGAGATTTAACCGTTAGACCTCTTCCAAATACAGTTTAGAGTAATATTCTTCTATTTTTTTTTCTTTTCCTATCACTGCAAACTCACAGACTCCACCCTTTCCTATTGTTAGTTCATATTGAGGGTAATTGTCAGTTTCCATTTATCATGTTTATGCTGTTGATTTTGTCTTAGGAATCCTCTATCAAAAGTGCACAAGCGGGATGTGGAGAGTAGGTTGCTCAGCGGGCCCTTGGGCATGATCTGTGGTGGGATGTCACTTACCTTGTTTTCTCTGGACAAACAGGTGGTATAAGGCTTTGTAGTTACCTCATGGCTGCAAGGAGATAACCATCCTGGAGTTTCTGAGAGAAAAACCTCGAAAGGGAATGCATCAATGCAACAGAAAGTTACAAAGTTTTGGTCAGCAAATCTTACGGCCTGGGAACTTGAAACCTAAGAGAACTATCAAACAGCATTTTTGTTTATGAAGCCAGTTACACTACAAAATGAAGGCTTTAAACATAAAAGAATACTTTTGAATCTAAGTAATGCACTCTATTTTCCTTTATTTTATTGAATCAGTGCTTGATTCTAAATTTGACATTTTGGGGAGGCCCATACAGCCTACTTGGGTTTACACTTAGTTTCTCTCTGCATTACTACATCGGGATAAAAATAAGCAGATTTACCTGCTGATATTTCTTCTTGACTTGGTGTTAGTCTTTGGTTTTGTTTCACTTTCTTCCTCTCTCCCTCCTTTCCTCCTTCACTCCCTCCTTCCCTCCTTCTCTCCTTCCCTTCATCCCTCTCTCCTTCTTTTCTTCCTTCTTTCCTTATTCAAATAAGCTTCTTTCAAAAATATGCTGTGGTACATTTATTGTAGATTAATTCTGAGTGTACATCCAATAAATATTTTTTCATTATTATTGCAGATGTCATAGATATCATCTAGAATCTGTCAAAACCAGTGTCATTCTCAAAACATGAGATTTCAATAATTTATTACCCAATAATTATAAATATTATTTCCATAGATTCCTCCACTTCATCGTGTACATGCACATAATGTATATGAGAATAGAATAATTAATAATTCTCCCTATATAAAACATCACAAGGATATACTTAATGGTATTCAGAGTAAGAGAATGTGTTATTCCTTATCCCCATATTCTTCAGGCTGAAAATATGCCCAAAGTTCTGAATCTCCTAATTAAAATTTTGTAGGGGAAAGAAAAGAGCTAGTAAATGAAAGCTCGCATTTCTTGCTTTCCTTTCCTATAGTGTGAAGAATGTATTAGTTTAGAATCATTAAGTGGTTAAGTCACAGAAAATATGATCCAAATTGGTTTGACCAAAAAAAAAAGGAAATTTATGGATACACATAAGTAGAAAGTTAAAGAGTAGTGTAGGCTTCAGGCACAGATTAATGCTAGAGTCCAAATAATGCCCCCAGGATCCTGATGTCTTTTCTTTAACTCTGGACTCCATTTCTGTTGAGTTGCCTCCCTTCTTCTACCACATGTTCTCCCCTCTGTAGTAGCAACTCCAGATCCTTATCCTCTCAGGTTCATTGTTCAGTGGGAAAAGAAGGTGTACTAGCTTCTGGGCAGCCCATAGGCTCTGGCAGGGTCACGTGCCTGTAACCAAGTCACTCATTGCAGCCAGGGGTGAGTAATGTTCTAACTGGGTGAGGTCTATGCCTCAGGTTTGTTTCCTGAGAAGAAAGAATGGTCCGTTCCGCTCTCAACCACATGGGTTAATGGTAAAGGAAGTTTGGTTTCCAGAATTAATTAGTTTAGTACTTAGGGTTTAGTACTTAGGATAAGAATAAATGAATAATGAGTGGCAACAAGAAACAGTGAATTTTGGAAGCAAAATTTCTTTGCAATTCAGTTTTGCCCTCTCTGCTTGATCTAAACCCTTACATGACTCCCCTTACCCTATACTGTATGGCCGGGCCAACTTGGCCCTGTGTGAAGATTCAGTTTCATGCCAAGATCAGTCCTACCAGGACTCTCATCACTTCTCCCATTATTTCTACTAGTGAGTACCATTTATTATCTGCTCAAGCCAGATAGTAAATTAGCCTTTAAACATAAATTATCTCTCATCTTCACAATGATACTGTAAAATAGGTATTATTACATGCTATTTGCGGGTGAGGAAGCTAAAACTGAGAAACTGAGAAACTTATGTATATTAACTTGCATATAATTTCACAATCTTTTAGTGTTAGTACTGAGATTCCAACCAAAATCAGACTCACTTCAAAGCTCATAGCCTGGCTTAATGTTCTGGAACTTGGTAGTAAATTCAAATGTATAGATGGTCTACTGTTCCCCTTGAAATTGAAATTCTGCCTTTGTCCTTTGAGTCCTTTCTTGGTGATTTGCTACGTATACCATGCTCTCCAGACCTAGATTCTAAATTTATTGTTGCTGTAAGTTTACCTCTGCATACATCTTATTCGTGGGCTGGATTCCTTTTCCCTTAACTCTACCACAGAAGTTGGAGTTCTGCTGTTTCCTGTTTTTTGAGGCCTCCAAGTTAAATATCCAAGTATCACTCCCCTGCCCACCTGGGATTTCCATGATTCTGCTCTGATGATTCACTGGGAACATGGTCAAAGTGGCATCAGAGCACAGTGGTTAAGAGCAAAGATTATGAAATCTTACTGCCAGGATTCAAAATTCACCTACGCCAACTGCACAACAGGATAATAATACTGGCCTCAGAGTTTTTATGAGCCCATAAGCTAATCCATGCGAGATAAGCAAAGCACCTGGACTGCAATAATGTACCCAATAAATGGGAAATAATATTGTTATTATTATTGGATCATTTCTTTAGCAATCTATATATGGCCTTTCAGAAATAACAACGTCTGCTAAGCTAAAGCTGCTTCTGGAGACTTGGCACACAGCTGAACTCTAGACACTCATGTGTCTCATCTTGGAGTTGTGCACTAAGGCATGCTCAGCTGTGTCCTAAAGTGAAACTAGTTACCTTAATGTGTTTTTAAAAAGTAAGTTAATTATTTTTTCTTCTTGGGAAAAATGTTTTCCTCACTTTTATTTCTTTTATAAAGCATTATTTTTCCCTCTCTAAATTGTTTATACTCTTTGGAAGTTAAGGAATACATTAGGAGATATTTGGGATAACAAAATCATAGCCAATACTTACGTGCCAGGCACTTTGTTTTCTTGGCCTCACTTTATCCCCTCAGTAACATTAGGAGGTCAGTATTGCTGTTTATCCCCATTGTAAAGGTGGAGAAAAAACAAGGCCCAGAGAGAAGAAAGAACTGTCCAATCATTTTTTTCCAGTGTCATTATTTCCTGATACTGAAGCTCATGTGTTCAGGCATTCTACTACTGCGCATGCTACCAGTCTGGAACAGCCTTGCAAATACAGTTAGGTGTTTCTAGAATCAGTCATGAGATGAAAAACATACTGTTATCCCCACAAATGTGGAACCTTCAATCAGTAGTGAGTTTCTGAGTCCCTGACAATCTGTTATTAGAGTCTTTTTTTTTTATTTCAGCATATTATAGGGGTACAAAAGTTTAGGTTATGTATATTGCCCATGCCCCCCCTCCCAAGTCAAAGCTTCAAGCGTGTCCATTTCCCAGACAGTGCGTGTTGCACTCATTATGTAGGTATACACCCATTATTTTTTGTTTATTTTGGTAATTTTTATTTTGAAATAATTTCAAATTTACAGATAAGTTTCAAAAACAATTCAAAGAACTTCCATTTCCCTTAACTCAGATTTTCCAATTGTTAATATTTTAGCATATTTAATCATTCATACTCTATGTTATATATACAAATTATTTTTTGAACTATTTGAGAATAACTTGTAGACTTGATGCCTCTTTCCCCTATATACCTAAACAGTACATATTTCCTAAAAAATAAGGACATTCTTTTATATAACCTATTATACTTATTAAAATCAGGAAGTTAATATTGGTCTAATTTAGTTTTCTAGTCTATAGACTTTATTCAAATTTTGCTGACTTACCAATAATGCCCTTTATAGAAAAAAATCTAATGCATGTAGTAATCCAAGATCACATGGTAAATTGTGTTTCTTATAATCTGGAACAACTTTCCCTTTTCAATTTTTGTCTTTCATGACCTTGATATTTTTGAAGAATATAAGCAGGCCAGTTATTTTGTAGAAGGTCCTTATATCTGGCTTTGTATGCTGTTTTCCCAGGATTCCATTCAACCTATGCGTTTTTAGTAGAAATACCACAGAATTGAGGGTATGTCCTTATCTGTGATTTTTATCATGGGACATATAAATATTAAGTTCTCTCATTACTGAGAAGAGGGTAAAGATGGGGGTGGGGTATTAATTTTGATCATTTAGTCAAGATGGTATCTGTCAATTTTCTCTACGGAAAAGTTATTATTATTTCCCTTTGTAATTAACAACAACTTTGGGGACCTAAATTGAGACTATGGGAATATCTTGTTTTTTTAAGATTTTACCTGCAAGTATAGGAATTCATTGATAATTCTTGGCTGAATAAATTTTTACCATGGTGTTTGCAAAATGATATTATTTTCTAATTGCATCTTTTCTTCTACACTTATTAGTTGACATTCTAACCCTGTGAAAGGGCATTTTCTTCTTTCTTTCTTTGTTTATATCCACACGGATGCCTGGATTATTATTTTATTTGATGGGCTATACTCCTTTACTGTCCTTACTTATTTAATTCTCAAATTTTTCCATATTTGGCCAGCAGATGCTCCTTCAAGCTGGCTCATGGGTCCTTCTGATATGCCCCCTATTCTTTGATCCCTTTCTTACTCTCTGGCAAATAACCTGCTTAAGGACCATCTTTTACTTTTCCTGCTTTATACCTGAAACCAGGCATTGCTCTCTGGATTCCTTTAGTAGAGAATGCTATTTGAAACCAAGGTTTGGGCACTAGAGCTAACACATTTTATAAAGGTCTCTTGATAAAGGTGGATGATGAAGGTATAAGTGGCTGTTCACAGTGGCCTGATAATGAGAGCAAATGAGATTATGTGAGGTTAAATGGAGAGGTCGTGAATCAGTGTTGATATTTGAAGGAAGTCTTACATGGGAACTTCCCAATGTATAAATGTCCTGTTTCGGTATGTCTTGTGTAACGCAAATGCTTTCCAAGGCTTCACTAGTATATACCTACAATGTAGCCACAAAAACTTTGAAACCGCACATTTCCCACTTTTATTCCTGTCTACTGACCAAGTCCTCCAGCCAGCCAGCCACCAAAACCCCACCCTCAGGTATACCTGGAAGTCATGGAAGTGGAGGGTTGGGGCTAAAATCCCATGTTTCATACACACATCCACCAGTGACAGTCACTGCATGTTGCCTTCTCACACCCTTTATTCCTCTTCTGCTGCAGCTACCTCTTGAAGTTATCGTCTCTTCACAACTTTATTTGAGAGAACTATATGCTGATGATTACCATGATTAAAGTACTAATGCTTTGATCAAAGATGTCCTTAAAGTGCTAGAACCATACCAGGATCCAGGCTGAAGTAGGGAAAATAGCCATTTCCCCCATCTTTGGTTGTATTTTGTTTCCTGAATTCCAAGCAGCAGAGTCATTGCTCATAGGCTCATAACGCTTCTCCTAAAAACAGCTCTTTCAGCTTCTAGTCCTAAATCCTTTCTCCACAGGAACTGGAAACTTATCCAAGAGACTGAGGAGAGAACAGACACCATTTTATTCCTTCCATCTGTTCCCAACATTCCTCTGAGGGTCCTGTGTCTATACAAACACAGAAACAAATAACAGATTCCCTAACACAAGGTTTCTCAACAGTGTCACCATTGACATTTGGGGCTGCATAATTTTTTGTTTTGAAGGGCTGTCTTGTGCATTGCAGAATATTGAGCAGCATCTCTGTGCTCTACTCACTACTCCCAGATAGCACCACTCCCTAGTTTTGACAACCAGAAACATCTCTAGACATTGTCAAGTGTCCTTTGGGGGTGGGGGACAAAATCATTCCAGATAAGAGGCAATGCCTTAGAGCCACCCTTCACCCTGTATATTGGTTTGCAAAGAGATGCTCAAGAATCCTGGACCACTCATGCCATAGACAGACACTTGCTTCTCCTGTTGGGTGGCCAAAGAAGTCAGCCCCTTTTAGTCCTACTTTCCTTTTTGGCCGTCAGTTCTCTTCTTCCTTTCTTTTCATCATTTCAGATGCTGAAGCTCACTTCTCAACCTCTCTGTTTCTGGCCTATTTCAGAGTCCATTCAAAGTGTCAAACAAAGGAAAAAGGAAAGTCCTGGCACCTGCTATTTCTTTTCTGATCCTCTGTTCCCCAAACCCCATCCTAGTGCTAGCTGACTTGTCTCAGCTTCGTCTCACTTGTAGGTAAATCCCCAACCTGCCTCTCACCTACTCATTTTCTCAGTGGTTATACCTCAGTGTTCACCTGAAGATTCACCATTAGCATCTATGATCACTCATATGCACTTTTATTGTTCTCTATCGCACCTTGGGAAGAGAGAGGCAAAGGGCTGAGTCTTTCACTTTTCACCAGTTCTTTATTTCTTTGCTAGAAATAAAAAATATCAAAGGACATTAACATAGAAAGCAAATGGTTTTTTGCAGCCCTGGGTTGGAATAATGGCAATAATTATTGGCTATGTAACCTTGAGCAAGTTACTTCACTTTTCTTTGCTTCCTCATCTGTAACATAGAGATAATAAATCCTCATAGGGTTGTTGTGAGCAACCAACTGTTTATTAAATCTATCATCTATTAATCATGTGTGTATATTTCATATAGCTACATCTGTCTACCTATAACTATAATTACATATCTATTGCTATCTTTTTCTATATTTATATTCTTATTTCTATATCTCTCTACATGATAAATGTTTAATGACATTTAAAATAACACTAATAATAATAGAGGGAAATCAGCCTTTGATATAATTATATAAGCAATATTCTTTTCTTATGCTTTTCTTTTCATAAAACTTCATTAAATTGGCTTCTTAAAAAAATAGAAAACCTACAAAATGAGAGAAATATTTGCAAACCAGACATATGAGAAGGAGTTGATATCCAGAGTATATAAGGAACTCAAACAACTCAATATCAAGAAAACAACCTGATTATAAAATGGACAAAGGACCTAAATAGACATTTCTGAAACGAAGACATAAAAATGGCCAACAGGTACATGAAAAATGCTCAGCATCATTAGTAATCAGAAAAAAAGTAAATTAAAACCATAATCAGATATTACCTCACACCTGGTAGAAAGATAATGAGTATTGGCAAGGATATGAACAGGAAAAAAGGCTTGTACACTGTTGGTGGGAATGTAAATAGCACAGCTATTATGGAAACCAGTATGGAGGTTCCTCAAGAAACTAAAATAAAAGTATCATATACTCCAGCAATCTCATTGCTAGGTTCATATCCAAAGGAAATGAAATCAGTGTGTCTAAGAGATATTTGCACTTGCATGTGCATTGCAGCATTATTTACAGCAGCAAAGAAATGGAGTCAACTGTCCATGAATGGATGAATTAATTTTTTAAACTGTATATATACACAGTAGAATACTATTCAGCCTTTAAAAAGAATAGAATCTCATCATTTTTGACACCGTAGATGAACCTGGTGTTCATTATGTTAAGTGAAATAGGCCAGGTATAAAAATAAAAATATCATATTTTCTCACTGTTATGTGAAATCTAAGCAAGCTGAACTCACAGAAGCTAAAAGTGGAATGATGCTTACTGGGGATGGGTGTTGGAGGGATTAGAGATATGCTGGTCAAAGAATACAAAATTTCTATTAGACAGGAGGAATAAGTTCAAGAGATCCATTATACAACATGGTGAAAAACTAAACAAAATAGAAATCTGAACTTTATTTAGAAAGGCCTTAGAGATATTCTCTTTGAGATTTCTGGAGTTATTGGGGATTTTTCTGTTACATTAATAGAAGTGTGCCATAAGTAGAAATGCTAACAGTTGAAGGTTAAAAAAATATCTTCCTGGATCAAATGGTAGGTCTACTTGTATCTGTTTAAGGTATCTCCATATTGCTTTCCACAGGGATTGCACTAGTTTGCAGTCCCACCAGCAGTGTATGAGTTCCTATCTATTCGCATCCACGCCAACATTTATTGTTTTGGGAATTTTTGATAAAGGCTATTCTCATTGGAGATAAGCGATATCTCATTGTGGTTTTGATTTACATTTCCCTGATGATTAGAAATGTTGAGCATTTTTTCATATATTTGTTGGCCATACTTCTGCCTTCTTTTGAAAAATTTCTATTCATGTCCTTTGCCCACTTTTTGATAGGGTTGTTTGATTTTTTCTTGCTGATTTTCCTGAGTTCTAAATAGATTCTAGTTATCAGTCCTTTATCAGATGTGTAGCATGAGAAAATTTTTTCCCATTCTGTAGGTTGTCTGTTTGCTCTCATGACAGTTTCTTTGGCTGTGCAGAAGCTTTTTAATTTTATCAGGTACCATTTATTTACTTTTATTGTTGCTGTGATTGCCTTTGGGGCATCTACCCAAAATACCAAAAGACATTCTATAAAAAAGACATCTGCACTCGAATGTTTATAGCAGCACAATTCACAATTGCAAGGATGTGGGAACAACCCAAGTGCCCATCAATACATGAATGGATTAATAAAATGTGGTATATGTATACCATGGAGTACTACTCAGCTATCAGAAACAATGGTGATATAGCACTTCTTGTATTTTCCTGGATAGAGCTGGGATCCATTCTACTAAGAGAAGTATCCCAAGAATGGAAAAATAAGCACCACATGTACTCCCTATCAAATTGGTTTCACTGATCAACACCTAAGAAAACATATAGGAATAACATTCAGCAGGTGTCGGGCGGATGGGAGGAGGGGAGGGGATGGGTGTATACATACATAATGTGTGCTATGCGCACCATCTGGGGGATGGACACGCTTGAAGCTCTGACTCGGGGTGGGGGAAGGGTGGCAAGGGCAATATACATAACTTAAACTTTTGTACCCCCATAATATCCTGAAATAAAAAATGTATCTTCCATTCTATCAAAAGTGCTTGAATTAGTGATTCTGGAAACTTATGAACTTAAAACTGGGTACATATAAAATCATGTTTCACTTGGTGGGGATATAGAATTTCTTCTAGTGCTATGTAAAGTTCTGTTTGAATCTCTTTGGAGTCTCTTTTCAGTGGTCAGTTCTCTGAATGCCTGTAAGCTGTTTGTTCTAGATATTACTTATGTATAATATATGGGTTATGACTCCCATTCAGTAGTCCACTTGCCTAGTTTTAAATCCTGCTTTAACAAGACATTGAGGATTTCATTTAATCCCCCATTAATAAGTTGCCTTATCTGTAAAATAAAGCAAATAATCATATCTAGCTCATAAAATTTGTGAGGATTAAACAAGTTGATATATATAAAGTCCTTAACATATAGAAAATGCTCATTAATTATATTTACTATTAATTTTATTTTCTTAGAGAATTTTTACTGTGACAAAGAGAAATCAAACTTTAGGCATATAGTACATGTACTGTGTATATATTTTTAATATATTTATTATTTGTTATAAATGATTTATATCAACTCACATCAAATTGGCAATTTCCCCACTTTTCTGGGTTGGATATAGGAGCACTTTGAATAATAAAGAAAAATTTATTCCTCACATATACTTTTTACATTTTTCATTTTTAGTTATTATAGGTATATAATAGTTGTATATCTTTATAGGGTACATGTGATGTTTTGACACAGGCATACAGTGTGAATTAATCAAATCAGGGTAATTGGGTCATCCGTCACCTCAGGTGTTTAACATTTCTTTGTGTTAGGTACATTCCAATTTCACTCTTTAAGTTATTTCAGAGTTTACCCTAACTTATTGTTGATTACAGTCACTTTGTGGTGCTATCAAATATTGTTCATTCTATCTAACTAACTATATTTTTGTACCCATTAACCATCCTCACTTTATTCCCCTTTTCCTGGTACCCTTCTCAGTCTTTGTTAGACATCATTCTACTGTCTGTCTTCATGAGATCAATTGTTTTTAATATTTAGCTCACATATGAATGAGAACATGTGAGATTTGTCTTCCTGTGCTTGGTTTATTTCCCTTAACATAATGTTCTCCAATACCATCCATGTTGTTTCAAATGGCAGGATTTCATACTTTTCTGTGGCTATGTAATGTTCTATTGTGTATATCTACCACAATTTCTTTATCTATTCATCCATTGATGAACACTTAGATTGATTCCATATCTTAGCTATTATGAATAGTGCTACATTAGACATGGGAGTGCAGATATCGTTTTGATATACTGAATTCCCATCCTTTGGATATATACCCAGCAGTGGGATTGCTGGCTCATAAGGTAGTTCTATTTTCAGATTTTTGAGGAACCTCCATACTATTTTCTGCAGTGGTTGTACTTATTTATTAATACATTCCCACCAACAATGTATAAGGGTTCCCCTTTCTCCACACCCTCACCAGCATTCATTCCTGCCTATCTTTTTGATAAAAGCCATTTTAACTGGGGAGAGATGATATCTCATTATAGTTTTGATTTGCATTTTTCTGATGACTGATGATGTTGAACATTTTTTATATACCTTTTGGCCATTTGTCTTCTTTTGAGAAATGTCTATTCAGATCCTTTGCCCATTTTTTAATTGCATTATTTTTTTCCTATCAAGTTGTTGGAGCTCCTTATATGTTCTAGTTATCAATCGCTTGTCAGATGGGTAGTTTGCAAATATTTTCTCCCATTCTGTGGGTTCTCTCTTACCTTTGTTGATTGTTTATTTTTCTGTGTAGAAGCTTTTTAGCATGACGTGATACTGTTTGTCCAATTTTGCTTTGGTTGCCTGTCTTTGAGGGCATTATTCAAGAAGTCTTTGCCAAGACCAATGTCCTGAAGCATTTCCCTAATGTTTTCTTTTAGTAGTTTCATAGAGTCAGGGATTAGATTTAAGTTTTTAATTCATTTTGATTTTATTTGTGTATATAGTGAGTGATAATGGTCTAATTTCATTCTTCTGCATGGGGATATCCAATTTTCCCAGCACCATTTATTGAAGAGACTGTCCTTTCTCCATTGCATGTTCTTTGCACCTTTGTCAAAGATAAGTTCACTGTAGATGTGTGGATTTATTTCTGGGTTCTCTATTCTGTTCCATTAGTTTATGTGTCTGTTTTTATGCCAGTATCATGCTGTTTTTGTTACTACAACTCTGTAGTATAATTTGAAGTTAGGTAATGTGATTCCTCCACTTTTGTTCTTTTGGCTCAGGGTGACTTTGGCTATGAGGAATGTCATTGGTATTTTGATGGGAATTGCATTGAATCCTGAGTATTATGGACATTTTAAGAATATTGATTCTTCCAATCCATGATCATGGCATATATTTCCATTTTTTGTGTCTTCTTCACCTTCTTTCATCAATGTTTTATAGTTTTATTATAGCGCTCTTTCCCATCTTTGGTTAAGTTTATTCCTAGGTATTTTTATTTTATTTTATTTTATTTTTAGCTATTGTAAATGGAATTACTTTTTTTGGTTTCTTTTTCAGATTGTTTACTGTTGGCATGTAGAAATGCTACTGATTTTTGTATGCTGATTTTGTATCCTGCAATTTTACTGAATTTGTTTATCACTTCTAATAGTTTTGTGTGGTATTTTTAGGGTTCCATATATATAAGATCACATCGTTTGCAAACAAGGATAATTTGACTTCTTCCTTTCCAATTTTGATGTCCTTTATTTCTTCTCTTGTCTGATTGCTCTAGCTAGAACTCCCAGTACTATGCTGAATAACAGTATTGAAAGTAGGTATCGTTGTCTTGTTCCAGATCTGAGAGGAAAGGCTTTCACATATATTTATGAGTAGACATTGAACCAATTTTGGGATTGCTTAGATCTCTTTGGATAAGGAACTTCTGAGAAAAACTTTTGTGATATCTTTGACTGAACTGCTTTTAATTATGCCAGCTAAAACATTCTCTGCTCTATGATTCAATAATCATTTGATCAGTGAATGAAAGCCCCTCATGTAAAATGTCTGCAAACATCAGCAAGTACTGGATAAACACCCTAAATGTGACAGAAATCTCATGTTATTGCTAAATATAGCAAATATTATTGGACTTAATGTCAGATGAGGCACAAAACTGTGACTGAATTAGTGTTTATTATCATCAATGTTGTATAAAATGTGTGTACATAACACAAAAGAAAGAAAACAGATTTTTTTGTTGTTTGTTTTCTTTTTCTCAGTTCAAACAAAAGTCTCTGGTACTCATCTTATATTCAGGGTGTGCATTTTTGTGCCTCAGAAGAATTCATTAGAGCTGCAGTCCCCAACCCCCAGGGCCATAGGGCTCTGCTGTGCCTCCTCCCCCACAATTTGTGGAAAAATTGTCTTCCATGAAATCAGTCCCTGGTGTCAAAAAGGCTGGGGACTGCTGCATTTGAGTACTGTAGTTGATTTTTTGAGAATCGCAGTATTTACCTGAGATTAGAATCAGATCACGAATGCTCTTGTGGTATCAGACAGATTATTATCTTTCATTATGATACTCTTCTAAGATCTTCTACCTTGATTTCTTAGCATGTGAATAAATACCAATGAATATCCATGGAACATTCAGTCTTTGATCTATGTCCCATAGGATGGGTTTGTCCCAATGCCTGGAACTGACAGAAGTTACACATTTCTCTAGCAATGATTATTTAAATAATATTTGTATCAAATATAAACTGCCTTAGAGTAGTTTATAAGAAATGAGCAAAATGGAAATCATAATTTTATTTTATTTTTAATTTTTTATTGATACATAATAATTGTACATATTCATGGAGTACGTGTTATATTTTGATACAAGCATATAACATATAAGGATCAAATTAGGGGAATTGGGTCACGATTCACTTGAAACATTTATCATTGCTTTATGTTGGGAACATTTGAAAACTTCTAGCTATTCTGAAATATAATAAATTATTGTTAACTATAGTTGCCCTATTGCACTATTGAACACTAGAACTTTTTCATTCTATTTAACAGTATTACCTATTCACCAACACCTCTTCATTACCCCTTCCCACCACGCTTACCAATCTCTAGTAGCCACCATTCTATTCACTACCCTCATGAGATCAATTTTTTTTAGGTCTCATGTGTGAGTGTGAAAATGCAATATTTGTCTTTCTGTGCTTGGTTTATTTCACTTAAAATAATGTCCTCCTGATCCATTCATGTTTCTACAAATGACAAAATTTCCTTCTTTTTCATGGCTAAATAATATTCCATTCTGTACATATACCACATCTTTTTTATCCATTCATCCCTTGAAATCATAATTTAAAATTACTTTCTCAATTGCAGTGATAGACTTATTAGATGGAATTATATAGGAAGTATGGTTTTTCTTAACATAGTTTATTTTCACAAGTAGTTTTAAGTTTGCAGAAAAATAAGTGGAAAGTACAATGTCTACATATACCCCTGTATACACCTCACATTTTCCCCTGTTAACATTTTGTGTTAGTATAGTACATTTGTTAGAATCAATGAGCTAATATTGATACATTGTTATTAACTAATGTTCATAATTTAAATTTGGATTCCCTCTTTGTGTTGTACTTTCTATGGGTTTTAACAAATGTATAATGGCATGTAGCCACCATATGGCATCTTATAGAGTAGTTTCACTGCCCTAAAAATCCTCTGTGTTCCACCTATTCATCCTTCCCTCCCTCCCCAGAGCTCCTGATAACCACAGTCTTACTATCATTATAATTTTGCATTTTTAAGAATGTCATGTAGTTGGAATCATATGGTATGTAGCCTTTGTAGATTGGCTTCTTTTACTTAGCAATACATGTTTAAGTTTCCTCTGTGTCTTTGTGTGGCCCGATATTAATTTCTTTTTATCACTGAATAATAGTTTATTGTATGGATAAGCCACAATTTTTTTATCCATTCACCTGTGGAAGGAAATCTTAGTTGCTTCCTAAGTTTTGACAATTATGAACAGAGCTGCTATAAACATTTACTAGTAGGCTTTTGTGTGGACATACGTTTTCAAATAATGTAGGTAAATATCAAGTAATGAAATTGGATTATATGGTAAGAGATTATTTAGTTTTGTAAGAAACTGCCAAAGTGTCTTCCAAAGTGACTGTACAATTTTGCATCCCTGCCAGCAATGAATGAGTTCCTGTTGCTCCACATTCTTGCCAGCATTTGGTGTTATCAGTGTGTTGGACTCTAGCCGTTCTAACAGATGTGTAGTAGTTATTTCATTATTGGGTTAGTTCCCCCTTGTATTTTTATTTTGCCTCAGATTGTTTTTATGAAAGGCAGTGGTTTCATTCAGATATTGATGAAAGGGCTTCATGTAAAAGCCATGCATGGACTTGTACCAACTACACATACAGATATTTCTTTTAGGGAAATGCTGGTGGAAGAAAATCATAAAAACAAATACTCCCTCAAGTTTAGATTTAATAGGTATAAAAAGCTAGGAAAGGAGATAATTTCATTTGAAAGAGGCTCAAACTGAGATGAGAAGCATTTTTTAAAATTGTGTTTTTGAGAATCAGTCACATTTAGTATCAAAGCTGAAATATAGCTCATGTGATGTTAACATCTGGTTCATTTTTAAATTTCTCATAGTCCTAATGTCATTAACTTTTAATCAGAGTGTGTAACTGGAATTTAGATTAGATTTGAAAAGATAAGTAGGAGAAAATAATCAAATCATTAAATTCAGTGGACAGCAAACTGAAGCATCCAATAAAACTGTTTAGAATTTTAATACTCAGCAAATAGAATACTGAGTGGCAGGAAAATTTGAACCCTGCCTCCAACTGAGAATTATCTGGATCCAGAGAGTTAAAGCATCCCAACTGTGGTTAAAAAGCTGGTGTGATCTAACTGGCTTCTCTCAGGGAGGGGCAGAAATAGAGGCTTCTCTTGACCTGTGGATCAGCTATGGGTAAAAATCTGAAGCAAAGCTCTGCCTGCAGAATTTCTTCAGAGTAAGAGTTTAGAAATAATAATATAAATAGCTTGGATATGACCATCCTAGTAATATTTGTAAGTCCTTTCATATTCACCTTTTAAAAAGTTCACTTCTTAGCTTTCTGTGCAAACACCTGCCAGGCAACATTTCAACTTCTAGGGCTTCAAGCATCAGGCTCCATATATATGGTGATGGTCCTCTCTACTGACCTCCAGATATATATGTCCTTCATTCATTCAGCCATCCATTGATTGACCAATGGATAAACTCATTCATGAACCCATCCATTAATGGGTCAGATGGATAGAATTATCAACTGCAAGGTCTTATGCAATGTGTTAAGTTTCTCTGAACCTATTATCTAATCTACATGTATGATAGTATATACCACTATGTACTAGATGTATGTATGTTATGGAGAGAATTAGGTAAAACGGTATTTGTACATTTTGTGTCTGGATTTCTACTACTACTTCCTTAGTACAGAATATCTTCATTTCTTCCTGGGCTATTACAACAGAGTTCTGACTAGTTTCTTTGCCTAGATACATTCTCTGCCTGTCAATATACAGTCCTACACACTAGAGGTGGTTGGATTCAGGGAAGGGAAACGGAGGTCAAGAGAGGCCAAGAGAGAAAGGCAGAATTCACCTATGGAGGGGACAAGAGACGCCACAGAGGACCCAGAGGAAAATGTTGCAGCTCTAAGATCCTACCTGTGTTGCAGAAATGTGTAATAAGCCCTTCCCATCCCAACCCCACTTCTGTACTTACAGGTGTCATTAGGGAGAGGAAAATGGAGTGGGAAAAAAACTTTGAATTAAAAAAAAACTGACAGAAAACTAAAGAAATCTTTCAGCTAAGAGGAAACTATTTAATTGGAATAAAATAGAAATATCACTAATTTGCAAGCTTATGTTTCTTCACTACTTAATACAGGGTTGAGAAGAAAATAAAATGAGTTAAGGAAAGTAAAGACATACATTTTATCTTCACTCTGAATATAATGTGTGTAAATTTGCAACCCTGAAATAAAGGCACAGAGAGGTATCTCCTGGAATTATTATCGTCCTGGTATTTTCTAGGTGGTGGCACTTAGCTAAGTTTCTTCAGCACAATAATTGTTTCTTGGATATATTAACCTTTTACTCATTGTCCTATTAAAAATATAATTTATAACATTGGAGTCTGATAGTGTAAGAGTTTCCCCTAATATTTGGTGCAAAATTTCATAAAATGACTATATTGTGCAATGTAAATCTGTCTGGCCTTTAGCTTCTCCACACAAGAACACTGTGGTAAGGTGCCTTCAAAATCTTTAGGGAAATGAAACATGCCCTAGAGTTTGTAATTAACCAAATAGACAACCAAATAAAGGCAACAAACTGTTTTGGTCATACAAAATATTCCCAAGGAAACTACCAGATGATAAACTTCACCCAACCAAAAGATGAATGAAGAAACTTTGGCTAAGGACTTATGACGGGCACTGAATCCATTTAACTGTAGGTTGAAGATTAGTATCAATTTGGGAATTACAGTAAGAGGAAGGAATTGTAAATGTTGCAAACCCGAGCCCAGATTTAGCTCCATTTCCTTCCTCTTCCTCATAACACTCAAAGCTTTTTGCATACTAAAATTCCTGAAATTGATTATAATCCTTCTTACCACTGAGCTTTTACAAAAACTCTTCATTCTGCCTGGAACAAGCTCACTCCAGCCCCATCACTTACCCAACCCTGCTCAGAAACTCACTCTTCTCCTGCCAGACACCTTTTCATCCTAAGGGCTCAGCTTCATTATCATGAACTTCAAGAAAATTTCCGCATCACCTTCCTCTCTTGTGCTCTTGTACTCTTATTACTCAACACCCTCATAAAACTGCATTACAAATTTCCTGTTTCTAAACATTTTCCCCAAATACTTCACTCTTCAAAAGGATGTCATGCTCATTTTTTAAAAAATTCCCAACATTTTTCATAGTGTTTAATATATGGTAGGCACACAATAAGTTAATTGATACACACCAAGATGTGGATATGGTTTTAAGTTCTTTTTTTCCTTCCCCTTGCCTTAATAATCTCTTTCTTTCTCTCTCTCTCTCTGACTCACACACACACAATTATTGACATATTCCGAAAAATATATTAACTTTAAAAAAGCTAGATGTATTATTTTTAAATGTAAATAACATGATTCACAATCTGTTTTGACTTGCCCATATCAAGGTTTTAGGTAAAAACAACGAGTACTTTTTTGGTCATTAAACTATGTCATTTCAAGTGATGGTTTTTTACCATTCAAAAGATTAATTTTAACACTTACATTTGCAAAGCAACCATTAAGTTGATTTATTATGGAACAGAAAACTTACTTAATTTGACCAGACACCATGCTGTCAGTAATTTGACAGTAATGATATTGTTTTCCCCCAGTGACTGAGATTAACAATACCAATTTGCTAAGTTAATGCATGTGTGGATATTGTCAATAAATAATTGAACGACTAACTTGTATAAATAAAAAGCAGATTCTGACATCAGAACCACTGAACTGAAGAGTTCGGTTTGGCTAAATAAGCTACATTTCCAATACATATTGCACATGGAATAAATATTATCTATCAAAGATAAAAATATCAAAATAAAAGATGAAATCAAATTACAAAATATCATTATCCAAATGACTCTTTTAGAAAGCAGTAATCCTCTTTACATAAACAGATGTTATAAAACTTTTCACCTGAAGAAACTTCTAGCATCATTATAATATCTTAATTAGCTACAATTCCCTTTAATGAATTCTTTCAGAAACATGCAATGATATGGTTTAACATATTTTATCATCTTTTGAAGCCTAGGAACATGATACAAATATGCAGAGACTATAATTGTATAGTCAAGGCACTTGATTTTTATTTTACTTCCATTAAAAATTAGAGATAAATTTTGACATATTTTTTCTACCCCTTTTGTCCAATTTTTCAAATTCACCACATAAATCTTAAATGACATGTGTCAACAGCAAATAGGAAACAATTTACTTCAGATTGGAAGAATGACTTTCCAGCCCAATGCACTTGTCCCTACCAAATGCATTCAAATTTTGAATAAGAGTTTGTCCTTTTGCTTGGAGTTTTTCTTTGTTATATCTGGAAAAGGACATGAAAATCCCATCACTGACGTCCTTATAATTTGTGCCTTTGTGTGGGCAAAAGGAAGCAGAATCATGGTCTTTCTCCTCTCTACTCAGCATCTAAAAATATGTCCACTATGGAACCACTGTTTACACCTTAAAGATTCCTGACTCCACTTACATACTTTTGGGTTTTATATTTAAATGATGCTACAATTTTGATTAGGACTGTACTGAATCTACAGATCAATTCAAGGAGAACTGATGTCTTAAAAATATTGAGTCTTCTAACCAATAAACAAGATATAAATCTCCTTTTATTTAGGACTTTCTTAAATTCAGTAATGTTTTACAGTTTTCAGAACATAGATTTTTCACAAATTTTGTAAGATTTATCAGTATTTCATTTTTTGATGCTATAATAATCTCATATTCATTTGAATTCATTATAGTATATACAAATAATTGATCTTTTGTTTATCTATTTTGTATGTAGTAGTTATTTTGTTGATTCTATTGGATTTTTTTAGATAGATGATCATGTTGTCTATGAAGAAAGACTGTTTTACTTCTTTTCAAATCTGAATAACTTTTAATTTTGTTTAATTTTGTTTTTCTTTCCTTTTTTCTTTTGTCTGAACATACTGGCTAGAACCTCCAGCAAAATGTTGAGTAGAAGTAGTGAGAGCAGAAATCCTTTTCTTGTGCCTGATCTTAGGGAGAAAATAACAAAATTTTGTAGAAACCCTTTTTTTCAGGTTGAGAAAGTCACTTCCTAGTTTGCTGAGAGTTTGTTTGTTTTGTTTTCTGTTTTTAATCAGGAATGGATTTTAGATTTCATCAAATGCTTTCTCCATGCCCATAGAAATGATCATTTGTTTTATTTTTTAGTTTATTAAAATGATAAATTATATTCATTGATTTTTAAACATAAATGTGAATTCTTGAGATAAGTATCACTTGATCCTGATATATTATACGTTTGTACATTGTTATATTCAAATTACTAAAATTTTGTTTAGGATTTTCATATTTATGTTCAGGAGGGATTTTGGTCTATAGTTTTAATTATAATTTCTTTGGTCTTAGTCTCAGGGCAATGCTGGCCTTATAGAACGTATTAAGGATGATTTTTTCTGCTTCAATTTTCTGGAAGAATTTGTGTAGACTTGGTAATATTTTCTCATTAAATGGAAGAATACACAAGTAAAGACATACTGGCCTGCAGTTCTCTTTTTGGGAAAGTTTTTAAACTACAAATTGAATTTCTTTCTATAGACATAGAAATATTCAGGTTATCTATTTCTCTTTGAGAACAATGAGAACTTGTGTCTTTCAAAAATGTGCCCTTTTCATCTAAGTTGTCAAATTTATAGACATGAAATTTTTAATAATAATCTTTTTAATTTTTTTTACTCTGAGTGATAGAACCTCTTTCATTCTTGATATTGATAATTTGTGTACTCTCCCCACCCTTTATTTTCCTGATCAATCTAGATAGAGGTTTATCGATGTTAGTTCTCTTCTTAAAGAACCATCTTTTAATTTAATTATTTTTTCTATTGTTTTTCTATTTTCTATTTCATTGATTTCCACTTTGATCTTTATTATTGTCTTCTGTTCACTTTGAGTATCATTTGTTCCTCTTGTTATTCTTTTTCTAGTTTCTTAAGATATAAAATGAGGTCATTCATCTGAGATCTGAGATCTTTCTTTATTAATACAGGGGTTTATTGCTATAAAGTTTCTTCTAAGTACATCTATAGTGGCATCCCACAAATTCTGATATATTGTATTTTCATTCAATTAAAAATGTTTTCTAATTTATCTTTTGATTATTTAGAAGTCCATTCTCATATATTGTGGAGTTTACCAGACATCTTTCTGTTATTGATATTTAATTTGTTCCATTTTGGTCAAAGGACATGCCTTATATGACTTGAATCATTTAAAATTTATGGTGGTTTGCTTTATGTTTCAGAATATATTGACAAATGTTCTATGTGTTCTTAAAAAGAATCTATATTCTGCTGTTGTTGAGTAGAGAGTTTATTTATAGTCAATTAGGTCAAGTTGGTTGACAATATTATTCCAATTTACTGTATCTTTGCTTATTTTCTTTCTACTTGTTCTATCACTTATTGAGCGAGGGCATTGAAATCTGACTGTAATTGTGGATTTGTCTATTTCTTCTTGCAATTCAACCAATTTTGCTTCATGCTTTTTGAAGCTCTGTTGTTAGGTACATAAATATTCAGGATTGCTATGAACTTTTGATGACTTGACCTTCAAATATCCCTAATAATATCTTTTGCTCCAAAATCTACTTTGTCTAATATTAACATAACCACTCCAGCTTTCTTGTTACTAGTGTTAGCACAGTGTTACAGGATTTTAGTGTTATAGGATTTTATTTGTGTGTTTTTTTAAATCATAAAATCATTTCACCACTCTCTTCTTGCTCTTGCTTGCATTGTTTCTGATGAGAAATCTGCTGTCATCCTTGTCTTTCTCTCTCTGTATATACATTGTTTTACTTGGGATCATTTTAAATTTTTTTATTTCTCACTCATCTTGAGTAATTTGATTATGATATACTTTGTTCATGTTTCTCGTGCTTGGGATTTGTCAAACTCCTTAGATCTTCAAGTTGATAATTTTCATCAATTTTAGAAAATATTCAGCCATATATTTCCTCAAATATTTTTGTCCTTTTCTTTTTGGGGGAGTTCTCAGTTACATATATAATAACCTGCTTGGAGTTATCTCATAGCTCACTAAAGTTGGGTTCATTTTTTAAGTAAATTCTCTTTTCTCTATCTGGTTCAATTTAGATAGTTTTGTTACTATATTTCAAACTTCACTATTGTTTTCTGTAATATTTAATTTATTGTTACTCCCATCCAGTGCCTTTCCATTTCATACACTGTAGTTTGTACCTCTAGAAATTCAATTTGTTTTTTAAAAATATCTTTCATGTCTCCACTTAATACTCTGAACATATAGAATGCAATTATAATATTTCAGTCTCCTTGTCTGTTAATGTTAACATTTGTGACAATAAGTCATTTTTATTTGATTATTTTTCTTATTTTGGGCCATGTTTTTCTAATTCTTTGCATGGCAGGTAATCTTTGATGGCAGACATTGCAAATTTTACATTGTTGGATGTTGAATATTTTTGTATTTCTATAAATATTCTTCCACTTTTTTCTGGGGTAAGTTAAGTTACTTGAAAACAGTTTTATCCTATCAGGTCTTGATTTTTTGATTTGTTAGGTAGTTCTCAAGCAATGCCCAGTCTATAGATATTTCCCACGGCTGAGGTAAGACTTTTGTGAAGGTACTACCATGAATGCTGAGTTTTTCCAATACAGTTTGTGGGAACAGGCACTGTTCCTAGCCCTGTGGGAGTGCAAGGCATTGTTTCATTTAACATTTTCAGATCACTCTTTTTCCAGGCCTTGAGTAATTTCCTCACACGTAATGTGTCGATTAGCACTTTGCTTAATAGTCAAGACCCTCTGCAGTTCTCTGGAGTTCTCTTTCAGTGCACCTCTCTCCTCTTTTAAACTCTAGTTGTTTTGCATTTCTCAGACCTTGACCTCCATCTCCTTAACTCACTGAGGTCACCAGGTTTTGCCTGGATGACCCCTTACTGTGCCATAGCTTTGGAACTCTCTCATAGGACTCATCTCATTTGTTTCCCATTTCTCAGGGATCACTGTCCTTTGTTACCTGAGGTACAGGGTCTTGAAAATCATTGCTTCATATATTTTGTCTTGGTTGCTTTAAATGGGGCCATACATCTAGTTCCTGCTAGTCCATATCTTTGTTGGAAGCAGAGGCCATGATTGGGGTTTGTATTTCAGATCTTTAATAGTGGTGGAAATAATCTACAAAGTAGACCATATAGGATTGGTTAGATGGCATGAGGTCATCTCATGAGCTGAGATTAATGGCTTGGCCTATTAATTTTAAAAATCTGCACTTTCCCTGAAATCATTATTAGATGAGATTATACCCAAACCCACCTGAGATTGCTCATGGCGTGGTTTGCTGAGATCATTGAAAGAATTAGAGTAGGAAGTTGTTTTCTTTCTTAGTCTGTGGCCTTGAGAAAGTAGTTCAACCTTCTTTGTTTCTCCTGGGTAAATCATCAGATACATTACATCTTAACAGTCATTCGGAATACACAATGAGGCGTGCTCTCATCCTGAGGACTTTGCACTGGCGTTTCCTTCTTCCTGGGACACTGTTTCCCTAAATATCCTTATAGTTACCCCCTTCCCTTCTACATTTGAATCTTTGTTCAAGGGTTTGCTAAAGGAGGTCTACCTTTACCACATTATTTAAAATTGCCTACCCCTTCCCCAACAGAACGTGAAATTCTGTCTCCCACATTCTCTCTCTTTTTTTATTTGTCATAGCTAATAACAAATCAAATACATGTAAGGGTGGCTGGCTTCTCCTCTCAGTTCCATTTATTTCATCTTTGAGGAGCTTTGCTTTTTCTGTAAGCCCTTGGCCTCTGGAAAACAAGTATTAAATTGTTGATCTTTCCTGTTTTGGTATCTGAGTTGGTATCCAAAGATACCATTCTAAGCATCCAGCCTTCAGTCGTTAATGAAATGATGCACAGGAATTTATTAAACCGTCATTGTAAAGTCAGTGCCCTGATCTACTCTCTTCCAGGTTTTGTTCTTCTCAATTAACTAAAAACAACAACAACAACAACAACCAAGGGCACTGTGGCCTTTTTTTTTTTTTTTTAACTTTTTATCAATATTCCTTTGCAGCAAATTTCCAGCCATGAGAATTTTACTGTTTATTTTCATTTCAACAATACAATATATTTCCCTGTCCATTCCCATTAAATACATGTGCATGTACATTCCTAGGGAGTCGGACCACTTCCTATACCTTTATCACCTGATTTTCTATTGTCCTATTAAATTTCTGTTAGGGGACTTTCTGCTTCCAAAATATAAAAGTCTTCCAATTATATGTTATAACCTGAATTTTTCCACCTAATTTTCATGAATATTTTAAGTTTCATTGCTTTCTATTAGTAATTCTTGATGCAGAAGATTTTATTCCTTAGTGTATAAACTATCTGGGTTTACCTGTTATCTGTACAAAAAAAGTTGTTTACACAGGTTTAAATTATATTTTATCTTCTATGTATCTAATATAACAAATACCAAAATTTTATATTACATTAAACATACTATATGTTAGCATATATAGTCTTAAAATATATCATACCACATGTACTCTTTTTTTTTTTTTTTTTTTGAGACAGAGTCTCACTTTGTTGCCCGGGCTAGAGTGAGTGCTGTGGCATCAGCCTAGCTCACAGCAACCTCAAACTCCTGGGCTTAAGCGATCCTACTGCCTCAGCCTCCTGAGTAGCTGGGACTACAGGCATGCGCCACCATGCCCGGCTAATATTTTTTTTTCTATATATATTTTAGTTGGCCAGATAATTTCTTTCTATTTTTAGTAGAGACGGGGTCTCACTCAGGCTGGTCTCGAACTCCTGACCTCCAGCGATCCACCCGCCTCAGCCTCCCAGAGTGCTAGGATTACAGGCATGAGCCACCATGCCTGGCCTCACATGTACTCTTAAAATATATTTTGTATTTTCATTGCTTTTTAATGGTTATCCTATTTACCTATTGATTTCATTATGAAAAAATTGTGATTAAAGAAAGTATGTGGCCAATTTTTTCCTATAAATTTTATTAAATTTAAAAATAGCTTTATCATTGAGGTTTTTAATATGTATTATACATCTTATTTCAATAATAGATATCTAAAAACATCTGTTCTTTATTTCATCAAAATTGTCTCTCCTTTAGAGATTTTTATTTTCTTCTACAAGATCAAGATCCCAGGAAGACTACAAAAGACTTTTTAATGAGAGACATGATTCAGATATTCTCAAGGGGGAGATGTAAAACAGTTTTAGCTATTAAAGGATAATATCAAAGAGAGCACAAGTGCATAACCTGAAAAATGGATCAATTAGGAATCTATTGTATCCTTGGGACAAAGAGCACTTCAATTAAAAAATTGAGACCATGGCTATTAATATTATTAAATGAAGACAACAAAAGTCATGATACATTTTAATTTACTATTGTAATACCCAAGGGCCAACTTCAGCTAGCATATAAAGTTAAAATGTTCATTTCCTCATGACCACATGGATTCTCTAAAAGTGGCTTTGGTCATAAATGAACTTCATCCTTTTAAAGGATTTTCTGGATTTTTTTAATCTCTGGCCTCCCTCCTGCATGACTGTTTGCTGGAGAAGAATAG
Source organism: Lemur catta (assembly GCF_020740605.2). Taxonomy (NCBI): domain Eukaryota; kingdom Metazoa; phylum Chordata; class Mammalia; order Primates; family Lemuridae; genus Lemur; species Lemur catta. The sequence goes on from NC_059128.1 coordinate 157,877,994, forward strand.
AACATTCCCTTGTAAATATTATAATCAGCATGTGATATTGGTATATCTATGATGAATATATATCTTTGTATACTTTGAAAGAATTCATTAGCTTACAAAGATATATTGTTCATACTTGAGATCAGAAAATTCTGTTAACTCTATTTTCAAAGTAAATTGATAATCTGCCCACTTTTTTTCACATCTGCTATTACTACTATACCAGTCTCAGACACCACCAGCATTATTCCTGTGGACTACCCCTATAGCATTCCAGCTGGGCTCCTGGCTTTGCCCTTGTCCATTTATAGTCTGCTGTCGCTGGAGAAGTCAGGGTGATCTTTTTAAAGGTATGTCCAATAATGTCTCCATCTGCTCAAACTTGAAGCAGCTCCCCATTTCATCCCTAATGAAAGCAAAGGCTACCTAGGATGCCCTATGAATCTTTATGTGCTCTAGCCTCTGGCTTCTTCTAAAATCTCTTACCCACACTCATTCAGTGCTAACCACCCTGGTCTTGCTCTTCTTTAACACACCAGGCATGCTCCCATCCTGAGGACTTTGCACTGGCGTTTCCTTCTTCCTGGGATACTCTTTTCCTAAATATCCTCATAACTACCATTCCTACCTTCTACATCTGAATCTCTGTTCATGTGTCTACTAAAAGGAGGTCTACATTGACCACATTATTTAAAATTGCCTACCGCTTCCCTGATAGAACTTCAAGTTGTCTTCTGCATTCTCTCTCTTTTTTTTAATTTGTCATAGTTAATAATAAGCACTTAGTTCATATTTGTTAAATGAATGAAGTAAATACATCAAATTGTTTATTTCATTGCCACTTGAAACCAATGGTTAGTTATTTAGCCAGGACAAAAGATTTATTTTATTATGATGGTATAGATACTTCTTTTGGTAAGTATAATTTCTACATAAAGAGAGAAACCACTTTATTTTGACTTCTTTAGTACCATTTTAATCAAATACATTTATAAATAATGAATGTTGTGCATCTTAGATTAAATCATGCATATACAGTATTTTTACTATATAAGTAAATTTATTGATTTCATTGGGTTGAGTTTGTACTAACTGATAATATGTTTATTTCTACCTCTTGCCACTGGTTAAAATTATTTGTCTGCCCTTGGGTCAGGGTTTGAACTCCATTTCAACACATGTGAGTCAGATTTCCTTCCAGTCTGAATGAGCCATAGAAATTCTTAATATCACAAAGCCTTGATAGCTACTGCCTTTGGGTAGAAGTGCTGATGTAGCATTTCCAAAGGAAAGAGAAATGGATTCCATAGGTTGTAGTACTAACATGCCTTTTTTAGATTACATTACTGTGTTTCAATGGGACTGGGTATCAATATTAGGATCACATATTTGGTATCACACCTAAAACTGTTTGAATATTACTTAATTGTATTGATTTCTCTTGCTTAAAAGGAATTATTCCTAAGCATGTTCTTTGATGTATAATAAAGCAAATGACTATACTTCCATAAAATAGTTTTAGGGTTTAACAATATTTCCTTGTATAAAATAATTTTTAAAACAATTAAATTTGCTAACATAGAAAACACTGAAGGTATTTATCTACCGTTAGAAACATTTCTTACTTGTAAAGACATCATTGGCGTTGAAGGTGAGTGAATTCTTAAAGTTTGTCTTACCAGGATTATTAATGCACATGTTTATTCGTCAGTGTTCCTATTAGGGAAAGAGGATTGGAGGACCTGAAAACCAATGGAGATGTTCCTGAATCCTAATTTTAAATGTAAAAATTGCTTTGTTTTTTCTCCATTCCAAAATGTCATGGTGATTGCAGTATGGTGTCATATGCAATAAGAAAGTTATTTAAAAAAACAAATTTTTAAAAGCATCTAGAATACAGTGGCATCTAATTCTAGGTATGGAAATAAGAGTGCTTATGAGCAAATATAATTTTACTGTATCACATTAATTATTATTACCAGAGCATCTGGATGTGATTACAAATGCATTTGGAGCACCCTGGGCTTGTACTTTAAGGGTCTCCTTCTCAGTAACACTTCAATGCCTCACACTTCTTGTTCCCATCTGTCTGATTAGTAGGAATTCTAGTATTTTTTTATATTTTGCCTTCTATTTATTCAACAATTATTTATTTAGCACACATTCAATTTAGGTATCACTTAGAATTCCTACATGTTCAACTTCAGTGTCCTCTAGGAAGTAGTTTCATGGTGCTAACGAAGGTCACTTCTAGATGAATGCTGCCCAACAGAACTTTCTATGATGATGGAAACATTCTATTCCTGTGCCGTCCAATCTGGTAGCCACTACCGACACGTGGCTGCTGACCAGTTGATGTGTGGCTGGTGTGGCCAAGGAACTGAATTTTTAATTTTATTTAATTTCAAATAATGTAAATATAAATAGCCATGTTATGGATAGTGGCTACCATATTGGTTCAGGGTATTATTTTTTCTACAGGCTTAATAGACCCTACAAGAAGTCTGGAGAAGAATAGCTGTATTCTCTCTCCATCAATTATTAACTTCTGCTGGATTTGGGCCACTGTCTGTCCCCTTTTAAACTCTTAATCATTGTGCTGACTGTGGACCACTGCTTGCCACTGCATTATCCATCAACTCCTGAATCTCCAGGGCTGCACAGATACGTGGTTGCTTATATTTGACCCCTGGTGACCTTGGAAAATTTGGAGTCTAAACTCCTTCCTGCCATGACTTATTATTTATTGCTGCCTCTTGTCTTCCCAAAGCTGTGTCACCTCTGGCCCATCTGGAGCACTCAGGCTCCTGCTGCTATGGCAGATTCTGTGGAAATTTTTAAAGATACCCACCACATAATGCCACTCCACTACTATGTTCATAAAACTAAACAGGAAACCAGGTGGATGAGTCACATGGTCGGTTTTATTACAAAATGTATTGAAAAGATTCATAGGGTATTGCCTGGATCCTGCCATCCTCCTCACTAGTTCCTGAGTGCCAGACCATATCTCCTTATTCACACTTACTCCAGGTACCTTCCTTCATTCAAGCTAGAGCTGGATATAGGTGGGAGGCCCGTCTTGACACCAAATGCTTATCAAAAGATCCCTTCTTTACTTCCTTTTTCCTGTATCTTGCTGGTAGGGTAATAGATATTTGTAGGAATAGGGCCCAAATATGTGGATTTGTGAGAGCAAACTCACTAGATTTTATGGTCTTCTGGGCCTTAACTGAGTTGTCATGTCAGAGCTTTTCAGGAGAGAATCTGTTTGTGATACTTAAGTGCTCTTTCCCTTTTCTAGCCAAAATTAAACAAAAACAAAATATGATAATTAAAGAATCTTTTCTTTTGTGTGTGTGTCCTGTCCCATGAGAGCACAGTCTCACAGCACTGTTGCTTGTGCTCCTGAAGATACAGCTCTTTCTGTCCCCCACGGCTCTCCTTCGCGAGGGTGTGCAGGCATTGTGGTGGGAAAGGCCAGTTTGAGGACTGCTCACACACGCTTTCACACTGTTCTTGGAATCCCTTCCCTTGGAAACCCAATGAACTCTAGTCCATTCTGTCAGATTTCTTCCTCTCCTACAGGGTTCCCATTTGTTTGCTGCCTTGTCAAGGGTACCTCTCAAATCCCAATCTGTTTATGTTTGTCTGAATTTAAATTGTGGACAAAGTTTAAGATCTTTCCCTTAGGATTTATAGGCCCGATGTAAGTCATTGTGCATTGACAGGAGTTTAAAAATCCTTGAATTAGTTACAGAGCCCTGTCTGCCTAATGTACGGATGGATTTCTGACTGCAGTTTTACTTAGCTCTCACATGGGGGGATAGCAGGCTCCTCTGAGTCTCAGATTTGACTGAGGAAAGATATTCTACACTAAGAATTTTAAAATGAAAAATACAGGTTACACTATTCTCATTGCCTCTAAAACATCAAAGTAAAAAAAAAAATCACATATGTCGCTATCATAAGTCATATTCTAGTAAGAAAGAATATGGCAGACCTGGATCACATGACTGTGCACCCAATGTGATTATACTCTTCATTGTAAAGAAAGCCTCTTCAAGATGCAGTTGAGTAAAAGGTAAAGCAAATACATTTACAAGATGTTTTCATACAGTTTGACTTATTAGTACTTAATTCTGATGGAAACCCATTGAAGTTCACAGAAATGAAAAGACTGAGATTCAGAGAGTTCAAGCAACTTGTTCAGTTTAGCTATGTTAAAAATAAGTTTTCCTAGTGGAAAATGTTCAAAAACACTCAGAAGAAAAAAATATAACTTTGTATTTTATGGCCCTTATTGGCTTTTTATCCTGAACATAAACCTTCATGTTGGGTTTCTTTGCCATATTGTTGTTTAATGAGTTCCTTAATTTGATTCTAAGACCCCTTCAGAAAAGTTCTGATAATTTGGCTGGAAGTCTCTTTCTTTAAAATAATGTCTTTTTTTTTTTTTAAGTTGAGAATTTAAAATGAAGGTAACAAAACAGAGAACCTTATTCAATGATGTCATAAGTCAAATTGTTAGTGAAAAATAGCTGCCTGACAGTCCCCACTCTTATGGCCTTGGGATGTAATTGTCATATTTGTTCTGCCACTTATGTTTTATTTTATTGAGAGATACTGGTTTATCAGGACTGTAAGAGGTAAATTCAAATTAAGTTCTGTTGAATTGTCTTTGCTCATTTCCCTTTATGGTTGTTGTTAACACAAATTGAATATGAGCCTGAGGTAAAGGCAGAGCTCTGCTTCACCATTCTTGTCTGTCTGCTTGTCACACTTACGGTTCTGGAGGACAGTGACTCCTTCTCCCTTTTGCTCCTGTGCAAACATGCTGGCTGATGGTGAACTATGCTGATTTGTTTTCTCAAGCTCTGAGGTGTATGTAATGGAGTGAAGAAAAGAGGTAATGAAGAGTGTCCTTAAAACTGGCAGAAGAATTCCTCTTTCCCCTCCCACTATCTCTACCACCCTAATCAATTGGGCATCATTTAATGCATGCTTGCCTCAGGAATATTGCTGCTGCAGTAGAAGAAATATGTGCCGTAAAGGCAGGTGGTTTCTCTTGCCATAAAAAGAGAGTTCTAGAATAATGGCATTCCTGTCACTAAACTATGGTAGGTGTGTAGGCTTATGCGGAAAATATAAAATCACAATATTGATGGGAGAAAGGTAGGGTGGGATAACGGAAAGGGTGCTGGAACAGGTGCCAGACGAGGTATGTGACAGCATCTTGTAAATGTATGACCTTGGAAAATCACTTTACTTCTCCAAGTCACCATTTTTACACTGTCAGATAAAGTCAATAATATTGGGTCTGGCAGACTCAGAAGACTTGTATGTGGAAGTACTTTAAAAACTATATAACACTGTAGAAAACTATTATTAAGGTAATTACAGTCACATTCAGGTTATCTCATTTAGAGAACAAAGAGATATTGAGTGTGCAACATCCTTTATTTTATAATAATCTTTTAATTTGAAGGAACATAAATTTAATAAGTTAGATTCTTCCAGGGAATAAATTACATCTTGAGAATTAATTGGGCATTTTGGAAGCAACATAAATTTGAACAGTAATTTTCTAGATGAGGTTCTGGTGTTCTACGCAACTTGATACAGCGTATGAATTGGTCAACTTCCGATCAAATCATAATTTATGAATGAGAAAATCTGGTGTAATAATTCAAACTCTTATAGTCAGTCAGCAAAATGAATGCAGTGCTTTTTAAGTGTTGAGGATTGTATTAGAAAGTAACAGAGCACAAAAGGATAGAGTTTGCACCTAGGACAAAGTACATTCCTTCAGGGAAAAGGCTTCAACCATTTAAAAAGAAATAGATGAGAAAAAGGCAATTAATTTAATACTGAGGATATAAAAAATAAAGTAAAAATCCAGGTGAATTGAGGCTTGTCAAAGAAAGCATTTGAGAGGTTGCTTTTAAAAAAATAATGTATTCTCTGATCTTTATTATTACCACATGGAAGATTACTTGTACGTGAGATCGTCCTATAATGTATGTGATTTTGACATCTATTTCCATATTTTCTCAATATAAAAGTATCAGAAAGTCTAAGTCCAAACTATATTAACTATGTATTCACTGGTGAAATTTAACTTTAATTTTTCCCTTCCTCCATTAAAGGAGAATGTATATAACTTTTAAATTGTACAAAATCCTTCCAGAATGAAGCCTGAGGGTAATATATAACATTACAAATAATGAGAAAAGAAAAATACAACATTCCCTAGATAAAGTTACTTCCTGAAAGTAAGTTATCCCCTTTTTAGCTCTAGCATACTTTTGTAACCTAAGTATGCATACTGCCCAGGGAGCTTGTGCCTAAGCGGAAATGTTTTGTAGGAACTACCAAGAGAAGTGGGGGTAGTCTATCCTAAGCCTTGGGGAGTATATACTGTCCAGAAGATAAAGCAGTGAATATGGAGACAGTAGTCAGGATGGCAGATCCCCTCTTTCACAATGGTTCATCCTCTTAGCATCCTGTGTACAATGTTAGCTGAGACCAAGTACAAAGCCTTACTCTCCCTTATGTTTCTCTACTTTGTAGAGGACACACAATGATATTAACATTGACATCAACAAAACTTATTTACTTTTGCCATATTCTAAATGTGTGTTCTTTTTTCGGTGTTGTTGTTTGGATTAACAGACTTTATTCATAACTATGCAGTAAATAAAACAGCAAAGTACTGATATAAAAGCAGAGACATAGACCAATGTAACAGAATAGAGAACCCAGAAATAAAACCATATAGCTATAACCAACTGATGTTTGACAAAGCAGAGAAAAAATATACACTGGGGAAAGAAGCCCTATTTAATGAATGGTGCTGAGAAAATTGAATAGCCACATGGGGAAGAATGAAACAGGATCCTTATCTCTCACTACATACAAAAATTAACTCAAGATGGATTAAATACTTAAATGTAAGACATGAAATCATAAAAATTCTGAAATAAACCATAGGAAAACTCGTTCCAGACATCAGCCTAGACAAATAATTTATGACTAAGACTCTAAAGGCAAATATAGCAACAAAAACAACAAATAAATGGGATTTAATTAAATTTAAAAGTTTCTGCACATCCAGGGAAATAATCAACAGAGTAAGTAGACAACCTACAGAATGGGAGAAAATATTCATAAATTATACATCGAAAAAAGGGCTAATATCATGAATCTACAAAGAACTCAAACAGCTAAGCAAGAAAAAAGCAAATAACCTCATTAAAAAGTGGACAAGAGACATGAACAGTGCTTTTTTCAAAAGACATATAAAAAAATGCTTAACATCTCTGAATGTGTGTTCTAACTGGTGTTTGAGAGATCTGTAATGACTATGGCTGGATTTCTATTAATAACTCACAGAAACTGAGATAATAAGTGTTGGTTTTGGGATCATTTGTTATGCAACAATAGATAACCAATACAGATATTAAGAAGCATGTGAATACTGGTACCCTTTAGGATGAATCCTTGACTATTATTTTAGGTGCCTTTCATAAATCATGCCATGTTTACACATGTGTGCAATACTTTTGATACTCTTTTCAATACCCACGTCACGTACAACTTAAAGAGAAAAATTTTACTTAATTTCTGCATATGATCTACAGAGGATGGCTAAGGCACCATGATAAATACTCCCTTGAGAAAATCTCAATTTTTCTACCATTTTTGAAAGATAATTTATATTGGTTTATAAATAGCCTTAATTCTTCAGGTACTGTGGCATTTGCTTCTGCATATTATATCTTTTATTTCCTCCAACCATGCTACCAAGCACTATTATCATGCTTACTTAGACATATGAAAATGAGATCCAGAGACTTAAGTCTCTCATCAAACTCTCACAGTTAATAAGTGTTAGTAGGGTAAGGATCTGAACCCCAAAATGAGTAGCTCTAAAGCTCATTAAGCTATTTGTGCTGCTCTAGGACATTATGTTTTGTGGACCTCATAAAGCCCACCTCAGCAGAGCATCCAGGGTGGTATAGCATTCAGGTTGGAGAAAATTCCTGGGGCATGTGCTGGTGAATTTGTGTATATAACTGATTCAAGGGTGCCTTTCTTCATTAGAGACTCAAAGTAGTCCTCAATTTCCTTCCTTCAAGCATCACATATGCTGTTAGAGTTCAAGTAAATTAACACGAGGGCTGGATCCAGATGGAATCATGCTGGAATCCTTGCCTAATTTAAGTCCTCAGTTCTTCTGAGAGTAATTTGGGAAATCTATTGACAGTTTCCTTCAGCCAGGCTCTTTAAATGGTAAAATCCTTTATACTTTGATTTTTTTTCCTGGTGTGAACTAATTTTTTTCCCTTCCCAATAGGTATTTGTACTCCCCCTTGCTGTGATGAATAAAATCTTCCCTGTGAAAAAGTTCTGCCTTAGATTCATTCACATGACAACATCTGGGTATAGTATCATCGTGATCATGGATATGTTCAAGAACACACAGTATATTCAATCACTTGAGAAAATATAGAAGTTCTATTAAACATGACGTGGAGCAATATCCATGTTACACATTCAGTTGGTCTTTATGTATTCTGAGAATCTTATAATTTCAGAATAATTTATAATATTCTTGTGTTTGCAATGTAAACAATAATGTCATACAATGGAACATAAAACTGCTGCTTTGTAAGAATTTTTCATGAAATTTGAAAGGGTCTAGTATCTGGGATAATTGCTTCCTTGTATGGAATATACATTTTGCTTTTTAGAAATGGTAGGGAAGGCATGGGGCTAGTGTATCTGGTATATAGTACTATACAGGGTACCTTTCCAATACTCTGATCTTCACTTTCCTTCCTTCAAGTATAAGGCACATTTTAGATTATTTGTTTACAAGCTGTTTATTGCATGAGTGTAGTGTAAGCTACTTTTAAAATTTATCTGGCATATAAAGATACAGCCTTACTGCCTGGTGCTTTTTATGAGACATTATAATGTTGCATTTATTTCAGTCAAGATGCATCACTGGGGAGCTGCATTTCACATGTAAGATGAGCCTGCAGTTCATCATTTATAGATCTCCAAAATTTCCAGGTTTAAACAGATGGTATGGATGAGGACTAGTAAATTAGGGTGAGAATTAAGGGTACAGAGCCCTAATATTAATCATGAGGAGATCTTCACAACTAGAAAACTAGAATAAAGTAAGAAAGCCAGAAAACTTGAATTATCCTCTACCCTATCCTTTGCTATTTTCTGAAATTAAAAGGTCCTATCTTACAAATGAATTTTCCTTTCTTACTTTTGCTTGTAGGTAATCATGCTAGAATATGTTATTAAAGTGACTATACATTGTTGTTTCATGGGATGACAAGGACTCTGAAAGAGAAAAGGATTCTACGTACAATTTGAGTGAGGAGTTTAAAAAACCTAAGTGCGTTATAAATATTTTTATTTTGGAACACAGTTTTTAAAAACATCTAGTTTTGCAAGAGTTAAATCAGAAATATCAATGATGTCAATGTGAATTTATCACCTTTAAAAAGGTTTTCTAACTATGTTACTAAAAGTCTATAAAAAGTGTCACTTTGTTTTCCAATTTTATTTATTTTTTATTTTAGAGTATTACACAGGTACAAACGCTTTTAAACCACCATCAATCATGTGGAACAATTTAATTTGCACTCAAATTTTGGTGTCTAATACTGCTTTTACCCAAAAAATAATCAGGGGTCCTTGTGGCAAGGAATTCAGGATGAGCCAGGATGTTCTTATTGTTTCTGTAGATAAATAATATTAAAAACAAAACAAAACAAAACTTGGGAGACTGTTGAAATCACAAAGAAACCAGGTTAAAAAGGCTCCCATAGGTAAAGCTGTTATATTTTGAACGTCATAAAGAAAATAATAATTCCTTAAAGCTATGTGTCCCTAATAATATTCAAAATAGACAAATAATATTGTTAAATGAAGACATTCATAACTTTTCAGCATGTTATCATGAAAAGTGTTTGTAATAAACAATTTGAATGGGATGCACACTACATTCAAATTTTGCTAAACAGCTAAAGGTAGGATATCCTTGCAAAATTCCATAACTTTCAATGGCACTTCATTATTTTAAAAAGTAACTGTCTCACATAAAATATCATCCAAGAGATAAGGTAAGCTCCAATACCCATGTTACCAGACATACATGTTATTTGGTCACACACAGCATCGGCTTTCCTATAAGCCTGGTTGTTTCATGATCTTAGGGATAGATAACTTCCAGTAGTGCTGGGAAGGAGGATTTGCTCTCCTTCAATCTGCCTGAGACAACTTCAGCCCTGTGCTTACCTCTGGATCAGCAAGAGCCTCCAGGTGTCTGCCTTTGCTCCGATTGATTTAGATTCATTAGAAAATACCCTTGAATCTAAGGATGGGGCAGATTCCCCCGATTTCCTGGACTGCCTGGGAGGATGAATTCCTGAACAAAATCAGATTTTATTAGGAACAAGGAAAAATGTAATGGATGGCTGAGAGGTAACTATCCTCCAAACCTTGAAGTGTTGTGATTCTGGTTTGGAGTCAAAAGTCTTTGAAAGTCAAATTAGGTAACATTACGTTGTGATAGAGGTTAAAGAGTTGTGAAAGTTATCATTAAAGACTCAGTAATAATTACGTAAGATGAAAACCTAAGAACATCCAGAGGAAATATAAAGCATGATTTGGAGGAAAAGATGTGAGCTTGGAGAAAACCCTTATTATGAGGACACTAGCCATGAAACATGCCACTTTTACTCAAATGACTCTGAAAGTTACTCAGTTGTCTGTGTCCCCATTACAGCCTTCCCATTGACTGCCCAAATTTGTAAATGTATCCTAGTCCTAAATTTTCTACTGATCAGACTTGGTTGAGTTTGAGACTGTTATTCTGCTCCCCATGAGTGTTACATGACTCTACAACCCCAGTGACAGTGTGAAAGTAAGGATAGAGATGATGAATCCATGCGTCAAACTCATTTGGTTCAATTATAAATATATAAATAATTTTTAAAAACATCTTATGATCTGTTTAGATTTTTTCTACTTCTTAAGGTGTTTTGAATCTCTAGAGAAACCATTACTTAAATTGGAGGTATTTTAATATCTTAGGAAAATTATGATTAACATTTAAATTATTTACCAGAATTTAATCAACTAAATTTGATAATGGTTACACATGTATAGGGAACATTAAACTGTTAGATATATAAGCTAATCAAAGATAAAGCAAAAATGAGTATTTTTAATTTTCACCCCCAAGTCATTAGATTTATAACTAAAATAGCAAGATTTGTAAGTTGAGCTTAAAGGACTTAGGAAAAAATTATTTACATAAAAATATTAATTTACAATTTTAATAGAAATTAAACACAGTGATTATAAAGATTATTTTTCCCTTTAGATATGCCTCCTCCAGTTGGTATTTATTATACTCTCTATGTAATTTAGGACTTTGCACTTCTTGCTGGAAGTGATGAGGAATCTGGCTACGACTTCCTTGGTGATGTAAATTATGGAAATCGAAGGACAGGATAAGGCCCCTGAGTCAGATAAATATCAGAAATATTACTTCTTCCCGTCTTTATTATGTTTATGGTGATAAGGTCAGAGAGGAGGAATTGGGAGGGGACTCAGGACTATTTTGCAAAAGTGGAGTTTATACAATCTTTAGTGTCTTCTTTTATTCAGCCCGGACTGAAGCCATATTTGACTTCACAGTCTTAATAGATAATGTGTAGTTGAGAAATGTAAGTTTCTGTGAGTCACCTCATCTGTGCTTGCTCTAAATTTTTCCTGAATCCTACAGGGCCCAAAGTTTGAGTAGTGAGTACAGGGGATACAATGGTGGGTCCTGATACCAGTTCTTGATGGCTTATCTCTTTACTGTAACCGCCTACACTCACGGCAGGCCATGTGTTTTCCTTGTGGCATTTAAACTCACTTATAGCAGATGCTGTTGGTCAAGAGATTATCTAGAATTCCACAAGTCTACCAAATATCTTGTTTCTCAGTGAAGGAAATGTTGTAAAGGCATTATGATGCTGGTATGATGCACAGATATTTGAAGGTTCTGCTCTAACAAAGGACGTTCCTCTAAGCATATGAAGCAACTGATACAACCTTAGAATAGGCCAAAGGCTTTGAAGTAGTAACTTAAAATGGTTGTATCAGAGAGCTTGAGAAGGCTTTATACTGTGCCTCCTTTAGTTTTAATAGCATCCCTCTTCGTATGCAGTAGATGCGGATCATATTCTAACCAGATTAACAAGGGCAATTCAAGCTTTCATCAAAATGGCACTTTTTTATTCTTGTAACAACACCCTAAAATTAATTCCTTTCCACACCCCCATCAACCATGACAATAGACCATTTTCTTTAATTGGAAGGAAAAGAGAAATTATCCATAGGAATGTCAAGATTTAGAAAAGTTCAGTATGATTTGCCCTGGTACTTGCATAGATCTGCCAATGGGAAGAATTAGGATGCTAGAAATAGGTAGAAGTGGAATTTGAGAAGTAGACTGCTTAACGTAGTGCTTCTCAGACTTTAATGTCCATACACATCCTCCTCTTAAATGAAGACACTGATTCAGTAGATCTGGGAATCTGTATTTCTAATAAGTTCCCAGGTTATGCAAATATAGCGTCCAAAGTATGTGATAAATTAGAACTTAGTTGAAGCCAGAAAAGACACATGATTAAAGATTATCTGGGAAGTAGATCACTGTAGAATGAGACTGGATATTGACATACAATGGGCAAACATGGGGTAGCAAATGGTTCAGGACCTGAAGCCTGGTCCCCCCATGTAGTGGGCAGGTGTGGGCTAGCCAAGGCAATGGAGATCACCATTGGGCTCTTGGCCAAAAGATAACAGAAGAAGTTTGTTTAACATACTTTGTTTCAGACCTAACTATGGGGGGTGGGGTAGGAGCCTAATGTCATCCTCTACAAGTATACTTTGGGCTTACATAGTTTCTAAAGCCCTTCTCCAATCTCAATACCAATCATTTGCAAGTATTGCTAGAAAAGGCAGAGAATATCCTTTATCTATTATTTATCACTCTATGTATCCGTTCATTCATCTGTCCACTCATCATCTATCAGGAATTTTGCACATGGCTATTTTCTTTGCTTAGAATGCTCTTTCCTTTACTTTTTAAATGACAGCCTCTATTGTCACTTAGTTCACAGACTAAATGTCATATTTCTTAATAGGATTTTTCCTGTCCCCCATCTAAAGGCTTCCATGTTGTTGTTTCCCATAATATCCTGTTAGCCTCCATCTCAGTTCTTTGGTCCTTTTTTTGTTACATATTACTTAACCAATAAATATTTCTTATATTCCTACTATATGGCAGGAGTTTACTCAGTGCCAGAAATATAGGAATGATAGGAATTACCAAATAGAAAAATGTTTTTTTTCAATTCTAGTGATTTGTTTTCCACATAGTTTAATTAAAATTTGTAATTGTTTACTTTAATTGTTAACATATTAGATTATAAACTCCATGACTCTAACTCTAAAAACCACAAATGTCTTATTCACCCATGTATCTGCAATATTTGTTGAATAATTTAATGATGAAAATGGAATAATAGTGAGCAATAGAGCTAAAAATTTTCCATGGAAGACATGCAATTATACAAAGACAAATGAGAAATAATAAGGGATTTAGTAAGAGACTAGTGATGCAGCAGGAATAAGGTTTCTTATTCAAGGATAATAGATTAGTAGTGGAAACCTTAGTTAAGCAGATTCCTGAAAAATAAGAAGATATTGCAGGTGAAGAGGAAGGAAAAAAAGTGTGTTTTAGATACAGGGAAGAGTATGTTGGAAAGTCTAGTGTGTTTGTGGTTCTGAGAAAATGAAACAAGTATAGCCTATGTAAGGAAAGGAGTGGCAAGAGATAAACCTGGGAGGTGGAGAGAAGCCAGTGTAGGAAAACTATTTTAAGAAGCATGTTAAGAAGCCAAGTCTTGTAGATCATATGAAGAAATTTGGACTTTATCCTAAGACCAAAGGGGAGTGACTAAGGACTTCTAAATGGGGGCATTATAAGTCTAGACACATGTTTTCAAAGCTCACTGGATATACTCCGAATAATAGATTAGACGGAAGCAAAACTATAGACAAGTTTGAAGGCTATTGCAATAATCTTGGCCAAATTTGTTAAAAAAAAAACTATTACAACTAATAAATGAGTTCAGGAAGGTGATAAGAGGTAAGATCAATATACATAAATCAAATGTATTTCTAGAGATGAGCAATGAACAATTAGAAAAAATTAAGTAAACAGTTTCATTTATAACAGCATCAAAAACATAAAATACTCAGGAATAGATTTAATTAAATAAGTACAAAAACAATACTCTGAGAACTATGAAATATTGTTGAAAGAAATTAAAGAAGCCATAAATAAATGGAAGGGTATCTCATGTTCGTGGATTAGAAGATTTAATATTGTTAAGATGGCAGTACCCCTCAAATTAATTTACAGATTTACACAGTCCTTATTAAAACATGAGCTTGATTCTTTCAGAAATTGAAAAGCTGATACTAAAATTCATATGGAAATTCTCCCAGAATATCCAAACAACCTTGAAAAAAAGAACTAATTTGGAGGATTAACACTTTCTAATTTCACAACTTAACATACAGCTACAATAATCAAAACTGTATGGAATTTACATAAGGATAGCTATATATATTAATAGAATAGCATTGAGAGTCCAGAAATAAACTATCACATTTATGATCTATAGATTTTTAACAAGAATGCCAAGACAATTCAATGGGAGAAAGAATAGACTTTTTAATAATAAATTGTGCTAAGATTGCTGGATATACACATAAAAAAGAATGAAGTTGAATGCCTTTCTCACACTATATATATCAAAATTAATTCAAAATAAATTAAAGACTAATGTAAGAGTTAAACTATAATACAGAAGAAAATATAGGCATAAATCTTTGTGACCTTGGCTTAGCAATGGTTTCTTAATATGATACCAAAAGCACAAGCACTAACAATAAATAGGAGCTAAATTGGACTTTATCAAAATTTAAAAATTTTGTGCTTCAAAGGACACCATCAATAAAGTGAAAAGACAATGCACAGAATGAGAGAAAATATTGGAAATCATATACTTGATAAGTGACTTGTATCTAGAATATATAAAGAATACTGAAAACTCAATAACATAACAACAAAAACCCAATTAAATATAAGAAAAGTTCTGAATAGACCTTTGTCCAAAGAAGGTGTACAAATGGCCAAAAAGCACATGAAAGGATGTCCAACATCATAAACCATCAGAAAAATGCAAATCAAAATCACAATGAGAAACCACTTCATATCCACTAGGAAAGACATAATCAAAAAGACTAGCGATAACAACTGTTGGTGAGGATGTGGAGAAATTGAGACCTTCATACACTGATGATGAGAATGTAAAATTGTGCTGCCATTATAGAAAGCTTTTTCTCAAAATGTTAAACATAGAGTTACCATGTGACATAGTAATTCCACTCCTGGTTATATAACCGATAGCAATGAAAATATATGTCCACTCAAAACCTGTGCGTGAATATTCATAGAAAAATTATTCATAATAACCAAAAGGGGAAACAACTCCAATGTCTATCAATTTATGAATGGATAAATAAAATGTGGCATATCTATTTAATGGAAGATTACTCAGCAATAAAGAAGAAATGAAGAACTGAAATATGCTATGAGATATGTGAACCTTGAAAACATGCTAAATGAAAGGACTCAATCATAAAATACCACATGTTATATGATTCCATTTATGTGAAATGTCCAGAATAGGCAAATCTATAGAGATAGAAAGTAGATTCATAGTTTTCAGGACTGAGAATACTGGCAGGAAATAGGGAGTGACTGCTATCTGACTGGAGTTTTTTTGGGGGGTGAAGAAAATGTTCTAAAATTGATTGTGGTGACAGTTGCACAATTCTGTTATATACTAAAAATCCTTCAATTATACACCTAACATGGGTGAATAATGTGATATATTAATTATATTTCAATAAAGTTGTTGTATTAAAAAAAGAACTAGGTAAAACTTCTGTTGTCCTGATCTACCATATTAATGGCAATGAGAATAAAGTAAGGGCATATTGAAGAAAAAGGATCCCCTGGACTTAGCTAAGAAATGCTAAATAGTATGCCAGTCCAGACACTCTGAGAAGCAGAAGCAAGCATGTGATCAAACATGCAAGAATTGTATGAAGAGCAGTACCTGTGTGAGCAAAAATAGGGAAAGAGCTGAGTATGTTTGGGAGAGCTGGCAGATCACTGTGCAAGACTCTCCACAAGTGAAGGAGAGAAAGTTAGGTGGAAGTGCCCTAGCATGCTGTGCACTCTAATAAATCTTCTTCAGAGTTATTTGTTAGGGAGTTTTCAAACTAAAACTTGGGCCATCTGAAGAGTCCCTTGTCTCTAGGAATGAATCTACTACAGAATCTCTGATGCACTCTATGAATGGCCCTTGGGAATCATGGCCTCAGTATGGATGTGGGTATGGATTTCAAAGTGAGGTGTAGACTAGCAGACTAGGATACCTGTAGCCCTGTAATCTGGTAAGTGCATGCTCATGGTCACCATGGATGGATGATTCTTAGGGTTCTTACTTGAGTATTGGGACATTCATTAAAATAGGGGATCGTTGGGGAAGAACTTGTTTAGCTCCTGGGGAGATACTAGAGGACATAAATTGAGCTTTGCATATGGTTGAGGTGCATTAAAATGAACAATTTTGAAGTATGGACATAGAAGTAAGAAATCTGGACATATATGAGAATTAAATGGTATACAAACGAGCAATGCGGTTGGAGATAAACATTTGAGCATCGAGATCAGACAGGTGATTATTGTAGGTGAGATGAGTGCCATGACACAGATCAGCACTAGACTGGGGTTATGGAAACATTCTAGGGGAGATAGTCCCTGAGCCTCAGGAATGTGAAGGAGTTAGTTAGGCAAAGAGGGTGGAGCACAGGTGCTCAAGGCAGTAGAATCATCCCGTGTGTAGCCAGCAGAGCACTATGCTTTCAAGGCTCTGTAAGTAATTTCTTTTGGTGGAGATGTATATGGAAAAGTAGGCAGAAGTTACACTAGAGATGTGGACAATAGAAGGCTCCCTGTATATTTCTGGAATTTAGATTTTTGAATGATATTAGGTAGAAGAGTGACAAAGAATATATATTTCAGAGGATCACGCCGGCATTGGTGTCGATATAGGAATAGTGTGTACTCTACTAAGCTAAGAGGCCTACTGTAAGGGGCCCAACATTGCCAAGAATTATGATTTTAAAGGAAAAACTATAAATCTAGATTTTTATGGAAAATCTCCCATTATAAAATTATGACAACTAATTCAAATTAAATCACATACTCATGCTTTTTGGGGGGCCAATTTTATATGCCTAGTTCAATATGTCTTCTGTTAGGCTGCAACCCACACCTTCCACTTTGCAGCCAGAAACATAGTTCTAGGCATTGCTATTGCTCTGGTTGCTAGGAAACTTCACATTAGTGAGCTTTGCTTTTAACTGTCTTTATGAATGAAGTTAATGTCACTGTCTAGGCTCCCTCTACCTTCTCATCTTGCATCCTAGCAATCCATGTCCCCCACCAACATTGATCACTTCAGTGCAGAAACACTTGACTTTTTTTTTTTTTTTGAGACAGAGTGTCGCTTTGTTGCCCGGGCTGGAGTGAGTGCTGTGGCGTCAGCCTAGCTCACTGCAACCTCAAACTCCTGGGCTTAAGCGATCCTACTGCCTCAGCCTCCCAAGTAGCTGGGACTACAGGCATGCGCCACCATGCCCGGCTAATTTTTTTTTTCTATATATATTTTAGTTGGCCAGATAATTTCCCTCTATTTTAGTAGAGATGGGGTCTCACTCTTGCTCAGGCTGGTCTCGAACTCCCGACCTCGAGTGATCCACCCGCCTCGGCCTCCCAGAGTGCTAGGATTACAGGCATGAGCCACCGCACCCAGCTGCAGAAACACTTGACTTTTTCTGAATTTTTATTTCCTATTTTTCTTCTTTTATTGTAAGTCTGATACACATGACCATGCTGTTTCTAACCTTCCCTCCAGCCTCATTGTCTTTGGGGCTTCTGATTTTTCACCTATCACCTTTGCTACTCCTAGCCCTGGCAATGAATGCTTTACTTTGCCTTTCTAACTTCCCTCATCCTTTGACTACGTTTCTTTTTGTTTTTTCTTCTCAATCTCTTAAGTACCTGAATTTCCACATTGACCACCTTGTGATAGGGAGTGGCAATCCTTACAAACCTTCCATAATTTCTGGTTGGTGGACTAATTACCCACAGCACATAATGATAATGGGATAATCTTTATGGCTCAGCAATCCATTTTTGTTTTGCAAGGGTTTTGCATGGTAATTAAGAGCATGTACTCTGCAGCCAAATGGCTTGAGCTCAAATCTTGTATTTACCACTTTCTGGTTATTTAACTTGTATATGTTTTTGTTTAAATCCTCTATCAATTTTCCCTATTTGCAAAAGTTGGGGATGTTAACAATAATGACCTTACAGGATCATTGTGAGGACCAAGAGATTAATCCTTGTAAAGAAATTATCACAGTGCTTGGAATGGAATCTGATTTCCCTCTTCATATTTTTTTTGTTCTTTATAGGAGGGGTGTTGATGGGATTAATTTTAACATACATAATATCTAGATCTATATAATAGTGAGCTATGTTATAAACAGATTTCCAGGTAAAACTGGAAGTAGGATCTGCACATCCTGAATTGTAGCCGCAGATATTGATCTCTTGGGGAAAGGTGTGATGTAGAAGACAGAGAAATAGACTGGGAGTCAAGAAACAGAGTCTGTGTTTTAGAACTAGCATCGTGTAGCTGCTTGCATTGGTCAAATCCAATTTACCTCAGTGCACTTCACCTACAAAGACTGGACAAATCTGTTTCCTAACTAGAAACTCATACCACACAGGACTTTAAGGTGCTGTGACTATAAGAGTTTAAGCAGGTTCATAGTATAATATTAATATATGCACACCTCCTGGAACATACTTTAACTCAAAGATTTCAGGAAAGACATATATCTGAATAATAATAGTAAGATAAATATACTATGAGATTTTAAAACAAAATATGTGACTTCAAAAATTTGGAATTAATGTCTTACTTCCTTTGGATTACTTCCTTAGGTACTCTGGAATATGTTCCAAACTTTTAGCTATACTTTGGTGAGGAAATTTGAGAAGTCCCAAACCTCTAGAAGTTTGGGACTTCCTTTCATTTAAGGTCCCTGGCTCTCAATAAATGAGTGTAATATTAGCAGTTATCATTTATAAGACACGCCCTTTTAAACTGGTTTCATGTAAATCACATCTACAAAGTTTAAAAATAAGTATGTGGGATACATTATTTATATATGTTTTATATTTCAGGACCACAAATGTCAGCTTAAACAGATGTGTTGCATTATTTCTTAAAACCCATCCCTTTTTGTAAGATTAAAAAAAATCCAATTAAACAAAATTTACTCATAAAAATATCAGTTATCTTGACTATATCATTGTACTTTTTAATGATGAACTAGTATTCATTTTTCAGTAATACTTTAGGGAAATAGTAGTGTCTTTTTTTTTTTTATAATTGCAGGTTGAATTGTTGAATTTTGCTTTAAGCTATTAATAAGCCAGGAAGGGCGAACAATTATAATCTCTGTTTTCAAAGAGTATTTGAATATTTGTAGTCGGGTAGAATTCTGGACTCTGACCTCATCGATCTACATTATTTTAATTACTTTGGGGTCAAAAGAAAAGTTCTAACAGGATCCCTATAGTCAGTAACATTTTATTTTATGTTATTTGTCAATTGTCATACTGAATTGTACCTGTAGGCACATTAGTATGAGACTAAACTTGTATAGCAATGTTCACCCTGAAAAATTTGCTTTCTTTCTTAAGTAGAAAACAGCAGGCTAAGGATGGTAACATTAAAACAACAACAATAAAACCTATGCAAGAAGTTTTATAGGTAACATTAAGACTTTCATTTTCAAAGAGATAAGTCTTTTAGCCTGACTTATTTGTTTTATTAAAAATATACCAGCATAGACAAAGCAAAATTTTAAGTTCTTTCCCAGCAGACATTTATGTAACAGTGGTCACTGTTAGTTTGGGAAAGATTATTTTTGACCACAAAACTTATGTTAGACAGTCACACAATTCTGAAACAATAATTTTCTTCAGATGTTATACTACCATTTTGTACTCTATGTCATGCTATATTTGGGTCTTCATATCAAAGTACAATTTTAGATAATTCGGAATATTTCAGTTCTAAGAAAATATGTTCTGAACTGTATGGATTATTGCTGTAAATTTTTGAATATGTATTTGTTTCCTAGCTTACCACTTACCAGAATGTAACATCCATCACTTAATATAAGAAGATGAAATGAGGAAATATATGTAAAAGAACATGTAACCTGTTGAGTAAACATGGTTATCACTGCCTTAACTCTGCCCTAGGTCTGAATGTGCCTGTGGGCATGGAGACATACACTTAAAGATCCTAGAAATATTTCCTATGAAGCACATCAATTTTATATTCATAAGATATGCACCTATTGTTACAGAAATAATGTATGTCATAAAGGGTTTTCATTTATAAAGTGCCTTCCTTTTCTGGTTAAAAAAATGTGCTTTAGAATATGGCTAATACATTTACTTCTCAAAGGTAAATTTTGTATGTGATCTGAACCATCGTAAATTTGATTTTTCTATGTTGATATTTGAATGGTTTGCCCATTTGTCTGATAAATGTATCAGAGCATTTTTGGGTGGACACATGGTTTGCAAATATACTTATTCTCTTATATCTGTACCTGGGATTTTGATTATTAAAAATGCTAAAAAGTTCACTTCCCAAACAGGAATTTATGGGAGAATATATATGTATGTCAAGCTTTTAATAATTATGTTGATTATTGATTGGCTATTGAATCAACTGTTCCAATTTGAAAAATATTTGAAGGTAAGAAGATTAATTTTTACAAATAAGATAATATGCAGGCAGGCAGAACCTGATTGGAGATAAAGGTCAGTAGCCATCTGTTCCTCAGTCTTATTTAGAAGAGCAGAAGGTGTGGTATGTCATGCCCAAGCTGTTTTGAAATGCATGATAACAAAAAATGTGAAATCATTTGGAAGGTGAATTTTTTGAAATTTCACCTTGAAGCAAATTGCTTCCTATGATAAACAAAATAATATGTTTAGTTTCTGCTCAAAATTTTTTCTGCAGAATTTGAAAAGATGTGCAACTCCCTGATCCAGAGGAATGTATTCTAGACTTAGTTTGTGAAAATATTATAGGAAAGACAAATATTAGAAGACAGGTATGAGCTCTGTACAGGAAACATTATGCAGATTTGCCAATGATCGGCCCGTTTTTCACGTGGAAATTTTGTTTACTTGTTCATTAAATGACTTAATCATTTCTTGTTTATTACTATTATTACTCACTAACTCTGGGTATCCATGCATTTTTTTGGAATTTTTGTAAGAGCCTGTGAGAGCAACACTTTTTGAGTTCTGATATCAGCAGACAAGGCAACTTTACCGAAGGTTCTAGGTGGGTGAGGGCCCTAAAGCAATAAAACATGTAAACATGACAATTCTTTTTAGCTGCATCAACTCTTTTTGGTATTCCCACAGCCGATCTCAATTTTCTCTTTTTATACAACTCAGTAAGGGGTTTTACCAGAGCAGACAAGCATGAAATTAATTTTCCATAGAAGTTTACTGATGCTAGGAAACTTGCTGGTCAGTAATATTGGTATAAGTCCTGATGGTGGCTTGGCTGTTTCATTTTCTTCTTTTTAATTGCAGTGAATTTTATCAGCATCAGTTTTACAGAGTATACACTATGCAAAAGCTTTAAAGAAAGAAATGCAGGTTTTTTTCATGTTTAATCTCTTAACTTTTAGGAAGACTTACAGTAGCACAACACTCTGGTTCTTCTTGTTCATAGCAAGACAACTTAATGATTTGTCTTGGTACCTGACATATAGAATGTTGGAAGAAAGAAGATACCCCAAGGCTCCACAGAGTAACCAAAAAGCTGAGACTCCTCTTATGCTTTGGCAGTGACAAAATTCATTTTTAGAACAAGCAAAACCTGCATATGTTAACTCTGACTTGGGCAATTTCTTTCCCCCATGTTGTTAAACCTGAAATATCTCCTGTGCATTGGCCACCTCAATTAGATGTAATTTCTGCTTCCAAGTCTTCAAGAATTATATACTACCTATTTTAAGGATGTAGGTTCTTAATAATAGGAGTAGTCATTTCTAATTTTATGGATTTAGGAATTTGTGGGTCTTAGCTCCTTTTATTCTAAAAGAAACTTGTAGAATATCACACTGTCTAGACTAATGTGCTGAGAGAAGTTTACTGTTCAGTAGATGTGATCTGGCTAGAGGCTTCTAGAGTCTGGTCATTTGGACTGTTTTTGCACTGTCCTCTTTAGGTGACCTTCCTTATATATTAATAGTTGCTGCGAAAGTATGACTTGCTTGTCTCAAAAGGCTCAGATTGGTTCTCCCCTTTGTACCAGTGATGTGAGCTCCTGCTGAGTGTCTCACACATTGCTGATAACATTTAAGGGGAAAGAAATCCTTCCCTTAGTTTCTGAGACTAGTGTGTATTTTGTAAATGGTGTTTCTGTGCATCTTCTGGATAGTGAAGTTTTTGCAAAAGTAGCAAATCTCCTGTTTGTCCATTCCCTCCAGAGAGATAAATGTCCATCCCCTCCAGAGAGATAAATGGGGTGTATTATTTGATTTTTTTGCTGCTTAAATTTGTTTGGGAGCTAAGAGACTGGGTGTGTAAGAATAGAAAGGAAAACCCTCTGAAAGGGTGTAACAAGTGGAGGGTGAGGTAAGAGGAGACTGCTTCCTGACATCCAACCTCTTGGCCCTGCCCTACCCAAAGATTGGGACAGATTTATACCTCTTAACAAATATTTATAGAACACTTATTAGGTGCAAGGCAAAGTACTAAGTTAAAAGGCTGCTAAACAAAACAAGAACAACAAAAGGCTGTGGCCTTTGTCATCGAGGAGCTCATAGCTATACTCATAAAAAATACAGAGGTATTGAAACCAAAAATGTGAGACAATATGAAGTTATAATACTAGCTAGCCATACATTGAATGCTTTAAATGTTCATTAAATGCTGACAACTATACCGTGAGGCATGTGCTATTATTTTCAGGATTTTATGGAGAATGAAGCTAAAGTGCAGGGAGGCTGAGTAACCTGCCCAAGGCTGTACAACTCCTAGCAGTAGAGCGGGGGTTTGAACCAAGAAAAACCTGGCTCAGCATCAGTGTACTAAACTGATAGCTGTAACTTCCTGTCTTCCTTGTTTGGGTGCAGAACAGCAACCCTTATGTGTTCTTAAAGAAGAAGAATTAATTCTGTTGGGCTGCTGCGTAGAGATGGATTCACAGTGGAGGGAGCAGAGTTTTGACGAGTGAATAGAGTGCTTCCAAGAAGATAAGAAAAACAAAAGGCGGGAGGTGGTAGTGGTGTGTCATCTTCTAGACAGAGAAGCCAAGGAATGATAAAAAAGAAAGGAAATGAAGTTTGGCTTTCCTGTATCACAAGCTTTATGGGCAGGAAGAAGCAGGAGATAATGTTGGAGAGGGAAACCGGGCTGAGTTATGAAGGGCCTTGTAAGCAATATGAGAAGATTAGAATGTGGATTATGGAGAGTGCATCAGTCAGGGTCTAAACCAAGAAAACAGAAAAGAATTCAAATATTTACATCACTGAAAATGGAGAAGTTGAGAGTGAGAGGATAGTGAGGCAACCCAGCTATTAATCACACTAGGAAGCCACAAGTCCCCTAATTGGAGGCATGGGAGGCAGTGGGGTTGCTGGACCCCAGGGTCCAGCATGGCTGGTGGAAGCTGGACTATGTGAGCCTGACCCTTCAGGGAAGGAGCACAGCTGTTACCAGAGATTCCGATGAGTTATATGGGAAGGATGAATGAATCGGAGGGGGCAAACAATGACCTAGGACCAGCAAGGGAGAAAGGGTTTCGCTGTAGAATTGTAACAGGTTAGACATGCAGTTGGCTATATTTTGGAAGATAGATTTAGGAGTAAAGAATAATGGAGTTGCAAAGGTCAGCTGGAACGGTGCTACACGTGGCAGGACTTAATAAGGACTAGAATTAAGTTAGGGACTAGAGAAATGGATCAATCACTCTCCTTATGACTTCATTGCAGGGAAGGATTTTATAAACAAGACACAAAAATCACTAACCATAAAAGAGAAGATGATAAATGTGATTATATTAAAATTGAACTTTCCATTTATCAGAAGACAATGTAAAAAACTGAAAGTATAAGTTATAACCTGGGAAAAGATGTTTGCAACACATATAACCAATGAAGCATTACTTTTGAGAATAGCGTAGTTACAAATCAATATGAAAATGAAAAACAACCAAATAGAAGAATGAGCAAAAGGCATGAACTTGCATTTCACAGAAGAGAAGACCTGAATGGCTAATAAACATATAAAAAGAGGCTGAATATCAGTAAACAAGGAAATGCAAATTCAAACCACACTGTGATGCAATTCAGACTAACTAGGTGGAAAAAATTTAGAATCAGAAGATACCAAGGAGGGTAAGGATACTGAAAAACAGGTACTCTTGCTCACTGATTGTAGGAGTGTACATGGAAATAATCACTTAGGACATCTCTTTGGTTCTCCTGGAGAGAGCTGGAACCCATTATACTAAGTGAAGTATCCAAAGAATGGAAAAACAAGCATCACATGTACTCACCAGAAAACTGGTTTCCCTGATCATCACCTAAATGTACATCAGGGAAGGATACCAATCGGATATCAGACTGGGATGGGGGGTGGGGGGAGGGGGTGAGTGTATGCCTACATGATGAGTGCGTTGCACACCCTCTGGGGAATGGTCATGCTTGAAGGTGCAGACCCGGGGAGGTGGGGGGGGAGGGGATGGAGGTATGACTACATGGTGAGTGCCAGGCGCACTGTCTGGAGAATGAGAACAGACGCGCTTGGGACTCTGACTTGGGGGGATGGGTGGGACATGGAAAATGTATATAACCTAAACTTATGTACCCCCATGATGAGCTGAAATAAAAAGGAAAAAAAAAAATAATAAAAAAAAAAAAAAAAAAAGGAAAGCATTGTGGAATTATCTTGCAAAGCTGAAGATATTCATTTCCTTTTGCCCTGGCCAATAATTACATTGCTAAGCACATGTCCGAAAGATAGTCCTGTATATATGCAACAAGATATCTATAAAATAGTGACCATATTTTTGTAACAATAAAAGTAAAAGAAGTAAAACAGTAAAACCACAAGCTACTTAACAGCCCATTTTTAAGAGAATAGAGAAATATGTCCTATTCAAACAACATGAGTACATACAACAGGAAAAATGAATCGGCATAGTTCACCTACAAACATGCTTGAATCTGAAAAATATAAGTTTTAATAAATATATTAATCATAGTACTATTATTTAGAAAATCCAAAATATATAAAACTTTATATACTATATTTTTGTGTGTGTACAATAACTATAACAAAAAGTTGTGTTCAAAGTCCCATTGTTGAGGGACGTAGAAGGGACTTCATACTTTTCTGTTTTGTAAGTGGCATGCTAGAAACATAGGTGTTTGCTATAAGGTTAATTATTCCTTATTCTTTTGTATTTATTAGTATATCTCATAAAAAAAGGAAGGTTAAAAAATAAAGAAGTTTTAAAGGTGGAGATCCAATAGAATCAATATCATGGAAGGCTGGGAATGGAAAAGAGACTTTTGATATTTTAGGGTGTTCCATATAGAAAAAAATGTAGAGTTCACAAGTTTCCAGTCTATAAGAAAGCAATGGTTTCCCTCCACTGAAATATAAACTCCCCAATTAAAATAAAAGCTTCTCAAGGAGAAATATTGTGCCTTTTACCTTTTTATGTCCCCTTGTTCTAGCAGAGCTCTAGTATTTGTGTGTGGATTAAAAGGATGGTGGTGCTGAAGGGAAATTAATTAGTCCCTCTTCTTCACTTTTTATATTATGTAGTTGGGAAAAAAGAATTCCCCTGGTAGATAGGAAGAACATAGGTGAATTAGACTGGCTCTCTTCCTAGCTTTGTCACTTAACCATATGTATAACCTTAAATAATTCACTTGGCCTCTGTGGACAACCAGTTTCCTTAATTGCTAAATGAAGAAGTTGGACCAGAAATTCCTTTCTAGCTTTAAAATTCTAAGGTTGGTAATGTCACTGTAGAGATGGATTCATCATCTGCAGACCTTTCCATTTTTATGCACATAAATAGTTGTTTCTGTGCATGAAGTCCCTAGTCACAGCCTGTCTATTTTTGCATAACTGATAGGAGAGAGTTTTTATTCTATGAGAAATACTTTATTTCTGATTGCTGTACATCAAACTGATGGGTCTGCCATAATTTCTCAGCTGTCAAACTCAATGTTGAATTAGGACTCTGTGTGTCCTTGAGGTGCTTTTTCTACCTTTTTGGTATTGTACACAGAAAACAGAGAACCTGTGAAACTTGCTTAAGTGTCTAGGGCACTTGATTTGGGTTGGCATTTAAGCACTGACTATTAAATCATATTATCAGCTAGCAAATATATTTTTAAATACATTTTATTCAAATCTTGCAGAAATAACCTACAAATCCAGTTCACTTCCAGTTTTTGTCTGATGCCAAGAAGCAGAATGATCCAATAAATATACCTTTTATGGATTCATTTCTAAATAACACTATCCATAATTTTTACAGTACTTATTTTAGGGATATGAGTTTGACATCTGTAAGTCTTGCTGTAAATCATTAGGATAAACTTCGTCTTACAAAAATATATTTCTTCTCTCAGCATATTTATTTTCAGAAACATAATAGTGAAATACATGGTCCTAATGGGGATATCAGTGGCATCAGTGTTAAAAGAAGGACACCTTTAGCACCATTGAATTTATAAAAAAAAGTTTGAATACAGAAAGTGGTGACGGCTACATAACAGTGTAAATGGATGTAATGTCAGTGAATTGTACACTTACAAATGATTAAAATGATAAATACTCTGTTGTGTATAGTTTACCACAATAAATAACAGCAGCAGCAACAACAACAAAGAGATTGTGGCTGGGATGTTGTTGAGCAGCATCTGTGATCTAAGTTCCCCCTATTGTTTCTGCTTCACGGAGCTTCATATGCAATTGCTTCTTGTTCTGAGGCATTATTGTTAACCTCTTTCACACTTTGTGACTGCCAATCATCTACTTTTGCCCCTCCTTTTTATTAAACTGAAAAATTCCTTTCCCACTGTCTTCATTTTAATCTTTTCCCTTTATTTGGAAATTAATAAACAATGTTCATTTCTCAGTTTCTGGAAGAAGAGTTCCTTTAATGTTTGTGGGTGTGGTTCTGGGAGATTGAGGTCAGCTTTCAGGTATGAATTCTGACATTGTTATTTGTTTTGCTTACATGATCCCAATGGGGTACTTCTTGGTGTAGGTAACATTCTCTATTGATAATATACAATTAGCCCCATTGTATGAAAACAAATAGTTTTGTTAAATTTTGTTTTGTTTTTACCAAACATGAATGCAGAGTAATCTGTCATTATTTCTAGGCTAGTGTATAGCCATGGAAAAATGGTTAGAAAATTTATATGAATAAAATTATGTGTTCCAAGAAAGGTACTGAGCTTAAGATCTGGAAATTATTTCATTCATTCATTCATTCATTCAATAAATATTTAGTTAATATCTGCCTTGTGGCAGCCATATGGGCATAAGAAAACTGGGGGTAGGAATAGACCAGTTTCAAATAGTATTCTCAGATTCAGTCCAAAAGTTGGAAATAAAGATACATTCTTTTCTGAAAGTGTTCACAGCAGTCAGAAATTTTTACCCCAAAGTAAGTTTGCAGAAATGGTGAGGAAAAATCACCCCCATGGGACAATTTTCCCAAAGGAAAAATATAAACAAGTCAAATTAACTCACCAAGACCCGGTCCTCTAATTGTTTGAATTGGGTTCTGGAAGAGTGATGATTTAAGTTGGAAGCTGTAAAAATGCATACCTGGGAATATTAGCATTGCCCAAAAAGAATATTAGAAGACTTGGCTTTATTACTGTGACAACCATAGGGGAGTGAGGTATGCAATTGCACTTACATCTAAGTGAGGAATTGGCATTTTATTTAAGTGTTTAGAATTGTTTTAAACCCAGAAGATGGTTGCAAGAATACAGAGTATGATTTCTAAAGCCATGTTACCTGGGTTCAGAAGTTGGCTCCATGACCTTGAGCAAAGTATATTACTTCTGTACGTCTCATTTTCTTCAAAAGAGAATAATGAGAGTGCTTATCTCACAGTGTTGTAGTAGAAAATGAGATAATGTATGCAAAGTTCTTGACACAGAGGATAGAGTAAACATGGACCAAGGGTTAGTAATTATTATCTATAACGCATAGTACTTTAATGTATTAAATCACACAGTCTTAGACTTGAAATGGGTCCATTGCAGGAATTCTCTCCACTATATTTTTGAGAATTAGTTATAAAGCAATAGGGTGCTCACTACTTCATAAGTATCCTATTTCCTTTGAATAGGTTTAATCATTAGAAAATCTTTCCTTGTTGAGCCAACATCTGTGATCTCTAAGTTCCACCTATTGTTTCACGGAGCTTCATATAACATCTGAGCTTTCTTCCACATGGCAGCCTTTCAAATGCAGGACTGAAAGACAAATATTTCATTTTCTATGTGTTTTCTCATTTCCAGAATAAATCTTCTAAATTGTTGGGTTTATGTTATAATCCTCCTTTTATTTGAGAACACTGTTGGCTGGTTAACCAAACATCCATTCCCAACTCCCTTCTCCCTCACTGGCCTTCAAAATACAGTTTGAGAAGTCTATTCATTCACATGGCAGCTAAGGATAGCCAAAGAGATGTATGGAGAACTCAGACTGGAGACTTTCTGGACAAGCATTTAGTTTCCCAGTAAAAGTGACAGTTCCAGGTGAAACTTTACCATCTTTTATCTTCTTTCTTCCTGTCTTAAGTGAGAACATGATCATTGGGGCTACTTCAGTCCTATTGCAACCTTAAGATGATGAGTTGGAGAGCAAAAATGTCAGCAAACTAAGGCCTTAAGGAGTGAAATAACAGAGAGCATACGACTTATTAACCATTTCCAGCAGCTGAACTAGTACTTGCAACCAATTATCTCCCTATTCTTTATAGACTAGATAACTGTTTGTATCACTTATAGGGGCCAAGCTTTCATTTCCCTTAGCCCACTGAAGGTTCCCTGAAAAATCACTGACAAGATGCAGATAAATTGGAAGAAAGGCAAACAAATTTATTTAACGTGTATACACAAGAGCCTTCAGAATGAAGTCCCAATGCCACAGGGGAAATTGCCCGTTTTTATGCTTAGATTCAACAAAGCATGGACAGTTGTGTAGAAATATGATCTGACAAAAAGTGTGTGATCTAATGCTAAAAGGTTGAGTGGGGAAACTGAGCCAAGCCTGTTTATATTCTTCTCAATCTCTCTGAGCATGCATTCCTTCTTTTTGAGTGTGGCGAAGTGCCCTCTCTGGAATAGGGGTCTTATGACCTACAGTCAAACAAGGTAGATGAGATAACTTCTTTATGGCCAGTTTTTTTTTTTTTTTTTTTGAGACAGAGTGTCGCTTTGTTGCCATGGCTAGAGTGAGTGCCGTGGCGTCAGCCTAGCTCACAGCAACCTCAAACTCCTGGGCTTAAGCGATCCTACTGCCTCAGCCTCCCGAGTAGCTGGGACTACAGGCATGCGCCACCATGCCTGGCTAAGTTTTTCTATATATATTTTATATATATATATATATATATATATATATATTTCTATATATATTTTAGTTGGCCAGATAATTTCTTTCTATTTTTAGTAGAGACGGGGTCTCACTCTTGCTCAAGGCTGGTCTCGAATTCCTGACCTCGAGCGATCCACCCGCCTCGGCCTCCCAGAGTGCTAGGATTACAGGTGTGAGCCACTGTGCCCGGCCTTTATGGCCAGTGTTTTACACAGAATATTTTTAGGTTTTATGGCTGGCTTTGGGAAAATGGGTTCTGGTTTCTATGACCTTCCTTGGGGAACAGGAACTCTAGTTTCTATGGCTAACCTTTGGGGAGAATAGGGCCGAGAGACAGGAGGTCAGGAAGAAGTCAGAGAAAAACTTCTGCTTCTGAGGCTGCTGCTGAGGCCTTTATTGTGGGACATTGTATTCTGACCCCCCACACATGGAAACCAGTGATTTTCAAACTTTAGCATACATCAGAATCACATAGAGAGCTTTTAAAAACACAAAGTGCTGGTTTCCCTTCCAGTTTCTAATTCTGTAGGTTTGGAAAGGGGCTTGAGAACTTGAATTTCAAACAGTTCCCGGGTGATGCTGATGGAGTGGTGGTGGTGGTGGGAGGACACCTGGGAACTCCTGATTTAAACCATTGTTAACATAATTTTCTTTGCAGCTTATAACGTTCCTTAATTAATATGAACAAAATTCACTTTGTTTGATTTTGAGTTTCTCTCTTAAAATGTTTCATCAATATTCAAAACAGGATTTCTAATCCCCTTCTTCGCACTAGAGAGCTCCTTTATCAGACCATCTGCATGCACTTCCACGCCAACCAGCATAGTTATCCGAGTTGTACTTTAGCAAATCTATTGTCAGTTTATGGGATCTTCGTGAAATTTTATTATGTGCAGGACATTGTGAGGATTCAAGGAAAGGTGAGCTATTGCCACTACTTCCAAGGAGCTTACATCCAGATAGGAACTGGCACACAAAGATACAATAGACCACTTTCCATCTGTATTGGGGCTTACCATTTCTAAAGAGTTTTCAAATATATTAGCATATTTAATACTCAAGATAATGTGAAGTAGATAGAAATATTGTCACATTTATTTTATAGAAAAATCGAGGTCTAATTGGTTATATAATGAATCTAGAGAAAGTTAAAACTAACAAGGAAGAAAATCAGCTCTAGGAATTTTAATGCCTAATTCAATACACAACATATTAGACAAAATGCTTGTAATTAACATTTGTCCTTTCTGTCTCTTCCCTTTTCAGCACAATGTAAAAATAAAATTAGTTTTATTAGTACTTTGTGGTCATAAATTGCCTCTCAACAGGTGGAAATATTAATATCACTGGCTGATTGAAAACTATACGTAAGAATCTCTTTTTAAATGCACTTTTCCACTTATGAGAGATGACTGCTGTATACCATTGTATACCATTTGCACAAAGGTGGCCAGCTTAGGTGACATGTGTCCTGGCATGTGTTTGCATCTACCCAGAGGAAGGGGGACATTATTCATCAGCTTTGAGGCAGAGGGAGTCAGCACCTATTAGCTACTCTTCTCCCACAGTGCCATGAAAATATCACTTTCCCTGGAGTTGGATGCCATTTTGGAAGAATATGGAGCAGGAAGGTATTTTGAAAGGGGGAACAACCTTAAAGGAAATTTGAACTTTGAGTTGACTGCTTCTTTACTAGGAACTAGAAGAAACTAAGTTACCTTTGACTTTAAATTTAAGTCTTCCACCATCTTCTCTTCTGTCTACCTTCCCCCACCTTCCATCAGCAGATGTGGGGACTCATGAGGAAACTACTGGATTTTAAAGAACTAGATGAGCTACTTTTGTTTGTTTCTTTGTTTTTATATGTCTTAATTGCAGGGTGTAATTTTCTACCACTCCACATATATAAAAGTTGCCACCTATTTTAAAGGGTAAGAATTAATTCTAATGATAGGAATTTATACATGATACTATGCAACATGTATGGCATAAAGTACAAGTTATAGTTGTTGCCCTGGAATTGCTTGCAGTCTAAAATAGAGAAAACTAATGTTGATATAACTTTTTCTGAATATACGTAAAGCAATTCTAGGTTCAGTACACAGATAGTTGATATTTACTTGCACATTTAAATTGTGTGCAATCTTTTTTTTTAATTATCTTTCTCTATTTTAGAAATTTTAAAATTCATGAGATATAGCAACAAACATTATAAAAACTACAGTTTTTAAGAATTTTTGTTAGTCTACTATAAATAAGTCTGGATTGAGAGCCATGCAGAGAAAGTGATTTAAATAGAATAATTACCTTTTTAAAAATATTTTAGGAAAAAAATCAAAATGTAAACTTAATTTCTATTCAGGGCTGGGATTCTAATTGAAGTAGGCTATTACTTATATGTTGTAATATGAATAGTAATATTTTTTTCTCCTTCCGATGATTGAAATTCAACCATTAGTGATAATTCTTTAGGTGTAAATATTATGGTCTTTTGTAGGCCTTTTAAAATGCAAATGAACATGGAAGACTGCAAGCAAATGAAATTCTTTTCAATTTAGTACAAATATCAGATGGATTCCTTTCTTAGCAGAACAACATAAATGTTTTTAGGTGTTTGGAATGAAGTATACAGAAAAGCCATTAAAAGTTGGGAGAATGGCAAAATTTCAGAAAAGTCAAGTGGAGAGACATTTGCTAAAACCCAGGACCCCTTACTTTATAATTGTGGCTACAGCTACTCCTATTTTATTATTGTATATATGTATAAATTGCTAACTGCAGTAATACCCACATGATCTCATGAGTGAACAAGCAGGGTATTTAGTGTCTCTCTTATACCATAGGACCTTAAAATCCTTCCTTGTTCCTTTACTTTAAATCTACAGATGACAAGGTGAGAGGGAATGAGCAGGTATTAGCATAACAATCCCAGGAGAATTTGGGGGGCCAAGATTTGGGGCCAGTGTTTTCAGTCAACATTTTCTTGGCCAGAACTAATCATAAATCCACTTCTAGGCAGCTGGGAAAAATAGGTGTTTTTTTTTTTTTCCATGTTCTCAGGAGAGAAAGTAGATAGTTTGATGAACATAACAGCATTTTATTCTGCCATTAGCTTTCAAAATTATTCATAGAAATAATCCTCTAAATGGTGAAAGTCCTTAACATTTGCCTGACACTAGACATGATTTCCCAGGTAGGGGTGAAACTGCCCTTTTCAATAAAGGGCGAGAACTGGGGTAAGGGCCTAAAACTCTGCGAAGACACAGGGCCTACCTAAAAATAGTGATAACAGTCCACTGTCCCATCATTTGCTTGATAAAAATGAGTGACTGTCCCCTTGTTTCTTCTCTATAATTGCTACTGTAGAGTCACATAGCGGGTGGTCATAAAGATTCTTAACTCTCTCCGTAGATAACGTCATCTTTTTAAAACTGAAGGGTAGTTTCTGAGATATCTTCCAGGCCCCACATTCCAGTAGATTTTGCAACTCATATTTTAGAAATTGGAAAAGCATTACATTTAATTTTCATAGATGCAACATTTCTTTTTCACATTCACCCAGACCACCAGCCCATACCAAGAAACTGATTCAACTGGAATTGTGACCCCAAAAACTGAAGCAATACAAGAAGATGATTTCTACACCACTATAATTTTGCCCCAAACCTAGCCAGTTAGCAAACCAATTGCCTGATCCTTTGCCTGCCAAACTATCCTTAAAATCCCTGTTTCTCCAATTCTCGGGGAAGCAGATTTGAGAAATTCCTCCCATCTCCCCACTTGGCGCTCTGCGGAATTAAACCATTTCTCCATTGGAATCCCGACTATCTCAGTGTATTGGCTCTTCTCTGTGTAGTGGGCAATACAGCCCCATTGGACAGCAACAGGAGCAAGCCACTTAATAGTCACATACAACTCCTCCTCTTGCTATCTTCTCTTCTTGACCCCTATTTATAGTAAATCTGTAAGTAATGATTGAGTCCCTATTGTACTAAATATGTGTGATTATCACTGCTATTAATACCTATTGACTATATACTGTGTGTGGGACCCTGTGCTGCCTACTGTAAAAAACACAATTAACTAGTAACTATATTAGGAAATTCCTTATCTGATGTGATCAATATCCAGTAAAAGTCAGTTAAAAAAAGAAATATATAATTGGAGTATTTTTATTTTTAACTTAATACATATGAATGTACATTCATTGACCAATTTTTTAATGTAGGAAAAAGACCTTCCTTGAAGTATGGGTGTTTCTCATCACTTGTCTTCCATAACCCATGATGCATCATCTACCTGGAGGACAGGGTATTTATTTATTGCTCGTCCATGCTACTCTCCTCTTTTAGGCTGCCAATAAGATTCTTTTTTCCCTAGTGTCTTCTCATTGTCCAAGTGAATTGGGTGATTTTTCTACCTTGCCAATGAATGGTGTTAAGTATATGATTTGTTTCTGGCCAATGAGACACAAAATAACTTGGAGAAATTCTTTGAAAGATGTCTTTGCTATTAAAAAGCAGTGGGGGCGGGGAGGGGGGATGCAAATGTCCCTTTCCTGACTTTGGTTATTGATTTATCAGGACGGAGTTCCTTATGCTGCTGCAGCTATTTTGATTTCATGAAGGGTGGATGCTAATAAACTACAAATGGTTGGGCAGAAAGGTGGAAATACCATGGGATGACTTGATTAAGCTGTTGTATTTAACAACCCTGAAACATTTCTTCCTCAGGACTTCTGGCTAACCGGAATGATAATTCCATTATTCCTTTTAAGCCTTTTCAAGTTGAATTTCTGTTACTTCCAGCCAAAACCATCTTAATTAAAATACCACAGTTCTTAGTTTGGGTTTCTTTAACTTGCCATGAGACATTAAAGACATTTATTAAGATATTCCTTATGAATAATCCTTCCAGATTGTTATGATTTTTCCAATCATTTACAGATGTCTCACTGGCACCTAATTCAACAGCACGATTTTTTTTTTCTGTTTGTTTGCTTGTTTTGAAGCAACTCATATTTTGGAAATTGGAAAAGCATTAAATTTAATTTTCACAGATGCTACACATCCAATAAAGGACTGATGACTAGAATCTATTTAGAACTCAGGAAAATCAGCAAGAAAAAATCAAACAACCCTATCAAAAAGTGGGCAAAGGACATGAACAGAAATTTTTCAAAAGAAGACAGAAGAATGGCCAACAAACCTATGAAAAAATGCTCAACATCTCTAATCATCAGGGAAATGCAAATCAAAACCACAATGAGATATCACTTAACTCCAGTGAGAATGGCCTTTATCAAAAAGTCCCATAACAACAAATGTTGGCATGGATGCGGAGGGACAGGAACACTCTTTTTCACACTCATATTTCATTAGCTTATGTAATTTTTTACTAAAATGCATAACTATTAATATAATAGTAAGTACAGCAAAATTGGCTGAATCCTGTTAAATATACAACTTAGCTAGTAAGAACAGTAATTGCAGTTATACTAAAAATAGCCTTTTGCCATCTGAGCTTTCAGAGAAAGGGGCATCTGACAGAATTGGGAGACTGAGGGCTATACATCTACCTATCCCTGTTGAATAGTGGTCAGTTAAGACCTACGTATTAAGTTGAACAACATGCCATGCCAATTTTGTCTCTCAGAAATGGTCAAATGTTAGCAATTTCACATGGATCAACCTAACAAAATAACACAACATATTCTTCAACCTCCAGGAGTTTAAAATCGAATTAGGGAGCTAAGATACACCTATGGAAAGAAACCACTGGTACAAGTCAGTATGTATGTTGGTGTTCCACCCACATTCTCTCTGATCCACTTTTATTGGGTTAATGTCTTCATTTTTAATAGCCATTATCTGTGGCTCGTTTTAAAATAACTGCTTTTGAGTTACTAGAGCTGCTTTACTCACCTATATGTAGAGAGCTGGAAGTGCCTGATAACGCACATCCTCCTGGGAAAACTTAACTGATGATGAATGATGGATGTGGGAATGTGAAAGCTCAGCTCCCTTGTCCAGAATCCCCCTGTGGGATTAGGCTGAAGCCACCCTCCGTGGGACTTTACCTGCATACTTGCTTGCCATCCTCCTCTCTCTTTTCCCACTTCTCCTACTCTCTTACTGGTTTCTGGAGAAATCTCTTAATGAATCACTGGCACACAAATTTTCAACTCAAGTGTGCCCTTGGGGAATGTGTTATAGGACAATAGACGTGGTAAATATAGACTGAGTAGTGTAGACAACATGTGTTAGAGAGTTTTAGAGGTGAGGGCTGTTACTGCCAATGATGATGATTAAGAAAGGCTTCCAAATATGGTAGAGACTGGGCTTCATAGACATTTATCTATTCAACAAATGATTGTGGAGTGACTATAGTGTGCCTATTAATGCCAATGGCAATGGAGGGATTGCTAGGCCAGTGGTTCTCAAATTATGATCCTTGGAACACCAGCAGATGCACCTGGGAATTTGCTAGAAATGCAAATTCTCAGGCTGCGACCCAGAACTACTTTATCAGAAACTCTGGGGCTGAGGTCCAGAAGTCTATTTTTGCCATTCCCTCCAGGTGGTTCTGATGCACATTCATGTTTGAAACCACTGCACAAGGCAAAGATCTGGTTTCATCCCATTTTGCCAATTAATAACTATGAGCTTAGACAATTTGTTTACTTTTCTGATGTTTAGTTTCCTCATATGAGATTAGGTAGGCATTATAACACCTGCCTTTTTGGGGACAAATAAGTATTAATTTTCCACCTTTATTTCCTCCTATTTTCCCTCCCTCCTTTTCTTCTTTTTCTCCCTCTTGACCTCCCTTCTTTTATTTCTCCCTTCAGTCCCTCTCTTCCTCCTTTCCTTTCTCATTTTCTCCTTCTTTTCCTCCTTCTTTCCCTCCTTCCTTCCTTCTCTCCCTCCCTCTTTCCTTTCTACTTACCTGCGTAATGTTTTTAAGCTGGTTGTAAAAGATGGATTGAATTGTACTAGGTGGAAAAAGTGGGCTAAAGTTTCCAGGCAGCTTTCAAAAGCAAGTCTGAGTCACAGTTAAGCAGATCATCTGGCTATAGGGGTGTCACAGTGAAAGGATAGGAATGGCAGCTTGTGTTGAGGCTACAGGGCTTTAGATGCCCAGTGTGGTTTAAACTATCCTAAAGGCAGTGGTGAGGCATATGGTGTGGAGGGCCGTGAGTAACATGGTGAAAAGGATGATTTGGGGAGACTTGTCTGACGTTGATCTACCTCAATTAGAGGAAGAGCAAGATTTCAGCCTGGGAATTTGGATAGTAAAACTTTATAAATTAATCCAGGCAATTAATCCAGATAAGATCCTGAATCCTGGTATTTTGAGGGAGAAGCAAAAATAATGAGTCCTGTTGAGAGCGGGAAGTTAACTTGGCTGGAAGCTAAGGTGGAAGACGGAAAGTAATTAAAGAAGGCTTTAAGCTTCTCAGCTTGACAGAATGGGAATAGCACTGTCAGGAACAGAGGTGTCAATGGGAGGAGATGTCCCTGAAGGAGACGCACAAAGTTTAGGTGAGATGGGATGTATAGGTTATCGTATCCATCCTTCTAGACATCCAGGATAGCACCATCCTCAAAAATCCAAAAGTGCAAATTTCCCTGACTATCCCTGGAAAGATGGCTAGATGAGCAAACTGATATATACATAATTTATACTTACATACTTAAGACAAACTTCACTCTCTGCTACCTTTTATAACAGCATAGCAATTTATATGTTAGTTTTGGGAGATATCCTGTTTGGACAGCAAAATAAAATTTTTTCGAAGCATTAATGGATTATATATGTAGCACATTGTGTCTGTGTGTAATTCCTTTGTGTTTGCAAAAGGTACTGCGTTTACTGCAGCCACGCTACTCCATGAGGTTGCTTCATGTAGTTCAAGGCTTCAACCCCATCCAGGCTGGATACACCAAGTGCTAAGTTTACTGCCTTGTCAGTTCATTTTCTTCCTTTCAACTTCCCAACCATTGATCAAAAAAAGATCTAGAATCCCCAGAGAGTCACAGCTAAGTTCTGCATTTGACCATTACATTGATCTTTCTTATTTAGCACATACTTAAAAACCATTTTCTATCAACCACAGTCCCCTCCTCAAAATCCAAACTCTAATTATTTTAAAGTATTTTTTGGTGTAGTTTTATGTACATTTCCATTAGTCACTCTAGAGTTTTACCAACTATGGGAAAGGGCTTTTTAGTTTTTTTGTTTGTTTGTTCTCTGTCATGAAGAAGTATACTAATCAGTGGCCCCTTCTTGATACCTAGCGAAGTGCTTTCTGAGAATTTTTTCTGGTATCTTCTAGTAGAACAGACACACTGGTGCTGTGCTATCTCCCGTTCAAAAAAACAGAAGGAACTTTGTATTAAAGATTTATCCTAAAAAACTGTTTAAAAACATCCTGAACCATAGATCAGTGTAGCATGGTTCTGTGCTGAGTCGTTTGGTCAGAGGTAGTCTGGAAATATATTAGTAGACAGCAATCACACTCTCTCTAAAGAGAGAGAAGAGGGTTGCCTCACGATATTCCAGAAGGATATTTGCTCCAGGAGAAAACTGTGTTACAGAAACACTGCAGCAATGATTCTCAAACTTGAGCATGTGTCAGAATTAGCTGGAGGTCTTATTAAAAGAAAGACTGCTGAGACCCACACCCAGAGTTTCTGTTTCAGTAGGTCAGGGGTGGAACCCGGGAATCTGCATTTCTAATTAAGTCTCCAGGTGATGCTGTTGCTGCTGGTGGAGGCCACTGCCTGAGAGAGAAGAGCATCCTCCAGAAGGAAAGGTTAGAGTTAGGCAGGAACAAGAAATAGACTGGTTTTTTTTTTTTTTTGCTTCCAATATATTTTAATTTCAATTGTACAGAGGTTAATTTTCACAAAACACCATTTTACTCATACTTCTAATTTGCTCAAAATTGTCACTTCATTTTCTACTAAATAAAGCCCTAATAATTAACCAATAAATGAAAATATTCAGCAGTATTTCCAACCTTTCACCTATGTATCTCTGATATAACTAGTTCTTTTGCTGGCCCTCAAAAAAATTCTATGCCTTCATGCCCTGCACATTTCTTCATTCTGTTTGTTTTCTCTGGAATGTCCTCTGGTCTTCACCATTGTTTTTGCCTTTTAGAGTCCAATGCACTTTGCAAGACTCAACTAAATTCCTTCTTCATTAAGCTTTCTTTGATAAAGTAATGACTTCTTACCTTGAACTTATTATAGGCCTAATGTGGACTTTTTAATTTAATGTTGATTTTTGCAAAAATCTTTTAGTGCCACCTATTGTAGTTATAAAGAATGCAAATACTTTGATATTGTTTTATGAAAGACCTCTTAATCGTCATATCCACTCTGTGAAGTAGATACTATTATTATCCCCATTTTATAGATAATTTACTTCTGTATATTTTATTCTACTTCTAAACTTAAGTTACATGACATCAAACATGATTTTAAGTACATCTGTGTTCCCCCAAACTACCTATTACAGTGTCTTGCAAATAATAATGTTTATTAAAATAATCACTGCATTCAAGATAGCCAGCTTTGGTTTGCTATAAAGCAGTGACAGTATGTTATTCAAATGCTTGAGCAGGTTCATTCTGCAGGATTCCATGTCAACTTAATTCTTGATTATTAGGAACGACTGGGTGATTCAATGGTACAAAGACCTGGCTCCGTGTCATCAGTTCAGGGTCACTTTGAAGGGCCAAGGCAGCCCATTGTTCCTGTGGGATTGGTGGAGACCTCTGTGAGACCGCATGGTACTTCAACTTCTCCTTTTACCCAGTCCC
Organism: Lemur catta; assembly: GCF_020740605.2. Classification (NCBI taxonomy): domain Eukaryota; kingdom Metazoa; phylum Chordata; class Mammalia; order Primates; family Lemuridae; genus Lemur; species Lemur catta. The sequence continues at coordinate 157,917,803 of NC_059128.1, forward strand.
ATGTCCTTTACTTTCTCACAGGTCTTGATCTCAATGGTTCTCCCCAGTAAACTTCCTACACACGAATTTCCATGTCTCAGAGTCTTTTTCCTGAAGAACCCAACCTAGGAAAAAAGGAGTATAGATGAACTACGTTTATTCACTTTAATTTACTTTATCAGAGACAGTGTTTTAGAGGAGTAATTGTACAGGGTTTGTAATCAGAGAGATCAGAGCTTATCAGAAATGATCTCTGGGAGTTACTTATTATCTCTGAGCCTCCATTGTCTCATATCAAATGGGATATCTTATTAGGATTCTCTTCTCCACCAAACCCTCTTGATCTTTATTTTTTTTCCCATCACTTTCCTCACACAAAATATAATCTTCATTTTTCTGACCTTCAAATTTTCAGCCTCCTCCAATGATCCCTGTACATCACTCACCTTTGTGCTTCATCTATATTCTTTTGAATGTGGATCCTACCTTCAGTTAGGATAACATGTGCTGACTACCAACCCTAACTACTAGCTACCACGTATTTAGTTCTTACTATGTACTGGGTATTATACTCAGTGCTTTACAGCAGTGGTTCACAAAGTGTGGTTTCCTGATCAGAAGCAGCATCACCCAGGAATTGTTAGAAACATTTCTGAAGCTCCATTCCAGATCTGGTGTATTGCTAACTATAGGGGTGGGGCCCAGCAATCTGTGTTTTGACAAGTTCCTCAGATGATTCTGATGAACGCTTAAGTCTGAGAGCCACTGCTTTATCTATATTATCTTATATACTTGTAAAACCTAAGACCAGAGGGTAAATAGTCTTACCCCTGTTTTATAGATGAGAAAACTAGGCTCAGAAAGGTTAAGTAAAGTATGCAAGTTTTCACCAACTGCAAATGGTAGCATGGCAAATCAATCCTAAATCTGAATGCTTCAAAAGTTCATACTCGCAAGTTCTACTCTATGAAATCTCTCACTTCTTAATGGACCATAATTTCTACTTTGTTGATTACTAGTAAGTAAACCTTGTGGTATACTTTATTTCTGTATGTCATCAATATTGCTGGTAGAGTAATAAGAATGCTGATTGTTTTCATTATAATAAATGTATATTTATAAAATAAATATTTTATCCCTGGAGGCAGGTTCCCACATGACTTAGTGATCTTTCTTCATCTTTTGTTGAGTCATTATAATATTTCTTACAGCTTTTTCCAAATACTATCCACAGTTTTAGTTCACAATGCTGTTTCTTGTTGGTTGATCAAACAATATCAGTAGAAAACCTCGTCTCTGTTTTCTTGGAGATACTGGGGACAAAATAATATGAGAATTTCCCATTTCTTTTATTCCACTTTAGAGTATCAATATATCTTGTTTCTATTCCTTTGTTCTTGCTTCTAAGAAACAGGTGACCCTTTTCTCTGCCATGATTGATTGCTTACACCCTTGCTTTACTAGCTCTGTTTCTCTTTTCAGATATTGCTCAATCCATTCTCCCCTTATCTCACCTGGAACTTCTCTTCCACACTTTTGGCCCCTTAACCTCATCTACAAAGTATGTTTGGACTTTCGCTTTACTAAAGAGGAACAACCTTTTTTTAAGTCTGCTATCAACCATCTACCCCAAATCTTCTTTCTTATCTTCAGTTCATGGTGAAGTTTCTTTAAGGAATAATCTAATGTTCTTCCTTGAATTGCTTTGCCATTCATAATTGTGATAACTCTCTAGTGCTATTATTTTCTCAGATGTAATCAATGAACTCTTAAGCCATATCTCTCTCCAAAACAAAAACAAAAACTTTCTCAATGTGCATGCCTCCACTTTAGTCTCTGTACCCACTGACCATCTCTGTAACAAAAGTTTTCCTTGACTTAGTTTCCATGCCATTGAAATAACAGAACCCACTTAGCATCATTTCCCATCTCTTTTGTTGTGCTTTGGTGTCTCTTCTTTACACCAAATAATTAACTTACTTGTTAATTATATTGAAATATTCAGGAATACTTTTAGAGCCTACCAGCTGACAAGCATTAAGCCAGGTGTCGGGGCTATAACAATCAACATGATACACATGGTTCCTGCCCCCTCAGACTGAACAGGTTAGTGCAAAAAAATCTGAATGAGAAACCAGTACTTTTAATGCTCATAATCACTATTCTCCATGTTTTACAAACAAGGATACTGAGGAACAGGGAGGTCCCATAGCTCCAAGATTTTGTCCTGAAAATTTTTTGTGTCTTTCTACATTCTACCTCACAAACCTCACATTCTCCCAACAGTTGAACTCCATGTACATGCCCAGAGCTCTCAAACACAAGAGGTAATACAGACCCCAACACAGACCTCATTTCCTCAGAGCAAGGCTTGCATTTCTAATTGTATGAGAATCTCCACCTGAACATTTCCCTCAAACCTATGACTCTAAGTGCTCAAAGAGAATTCATTATCTGATAGCTTTTCCCAAACAAACATAAAAATAAAATCAACCAACCGTAAGTTCCTTTCTTGGCTTCTTAGTTCTTAATAGTATCACCATTTTTCTAGTCCTCTAGGCATACAATCTTAGAGATACCTTGAACAAATCCATCTTCTCCACATAATTGCTACATGCTATTAATTATATTTCAGCAATGTCTCTTTTTAAACATCTTTATATTTCCATTTCCACAACTACTACCATCATTCTTATTTTCATGATCCCTCACCTAGGGTTTCTATGGCCTCCAAGATTCTCTCTACAGCTCCACTACTTTCCGGTTCTAGGTCACTCTGTCAACCTATTATAAAAGATTAATCTTCTTGGGGTACATTTCTGACCATGCTGGTCCCCTACTCAACACTTTTGAAGTGAAGTACAATCTGCTTCAGCTAGCAGTCATAGTCCACCTAACGTGGCCTCTGCCAATCTCTCAGAATTCAAGCCGTTTCTTCTACCTCCCTTCATATCCTGTATGTTCTGGGCAAAAGGGTACACTACTCTCCACCTTTGCACTTTTGCCAAATGAAATCATATCACATTTTAAGGCTTATCTTGAATGACCTCCCTTCCATGAGGTCTCTCCAGACTTCAGTGCCTTCTGAACTCTGTGCTAAGGTTGTTGGTGTTCTATTCTGACATCATAGTCTGCCTAATATGGTATTTATTGGTATACTGTCAAATTTCTCCTTCAAACCAGGAATAGGGCCAGATTTGTTTACGGCCCTCCTCTCCCCAAGAAAGGCATTTACATAGTAAAGGCTTTGTAAGTATTTGCTGAACTGAAATCAACGGATCACTGTTTAAATCCAGATGAAAGCATTAAGAAAGAGAGGATCACACTAACTTAACAGTCATGCTAACTCTAAACACAACAGATCTTTTGGTACATAGGCTATATTTCTTTCTTTATTTCTTTGTTCTTTTTGGCATTTGCTCATCTTGATTTGTTTTATCTATTAGCTTGATACGTGATTTGACTATTTGATAACAAACTCTTGAACAGCGTTGCGTTCCTCTTCTGGGCTCAGAGGAGGAATAGACTGCCCCTTAGAGGATATTACTTACATTTTCTTTCTAAATGACAGTATGTTTGTGGGATGGTCACTGTTGATTGTGTTTTTGAGCCTTTCTTGAGAACATATAGAATGATGAAATACCAATATCTCTCTACCCTTTCATCAGCATTAGTATTCATAATGATCTTAGTAGGAGCAATTATTACTGATAATAATGAGAAGCTTACCTGTAGCATATTTTATCCTTTGGCACTGTGTTCCTGTTTATAAGTTATTTGACTTTCATAGTAGTATCCTGAAACCCCATACAAACCAGTGCCATAGTGACTTAGTATTTCAGATTACCCACAAATAATGGCTCAGCCAATGTTAGAAAGTAGGTTTATTTTGTTTGTTTGTGTTTTGCAACTCAAACTGTGGTTCTTGGATCAGCAACTTTTGCCACATCATTAAATATTCAGAATATCAGGCCCCATTCCAGACCTATTGGATCAGAATCTGAACTTTAACAAGATCCCAAGATTATTTCTGTGCACACTAAAGTTTAGGAAACACCCCTCTGAGTTCTAGAAAACAGCAACAAAAAGTGTTTTTTCATCCCTAGGTTATTGTAGTGTGTGTGTGTGGGGGGGGGGAGGGGTCAGGTGAGAGGAGTGAAATGTGAGTAGGATGTAGGTCCCTCCGGAGGGATGTGCACCTGGGCTTGGTGGATGTGGGACTCCCCTGTATACTTGCAATAGCTTCACTGATTTCTTGCATCTGCTGTCTGCGGTTGTTGAGGTTTCTGTTAAAATAATAATAAAAATGAGAGTATGGGGGAAGTTGTCGGGTACCGCACCCAAACCAGGAGATTAAATGACCTAAGCACAAAAAGGGAAAGCCCCTTTTCTGAGCCTCAGTCAAAAGGCAGCTCACTCATTTCCAGTATCTCTAGTTTCTGGATGCATTTCGCCTCCTCGTGTTTCCCCTAACACCCACGACCCACTCTCACTCCATTGAAGCTAGTTCTTCGCCTCTAGTCTCCTGGGTTCTTCCTTCCTTGTCATCGGTCTCCCTCTCTCGCGGCACCCCCAGGCCGCGGGCCCCTCCCTCCGCGCCGGCTCGCACCTCTCCCCAGCCCGGTGCACCTGGGGCTGACGCGGGCTCGGGACGCGTGCGGAGCGCCGCGAGCGTGGAGGAGGCAGGGGCGCGCTGGCTGCCACCTCCAGCCCGCGCCTGAGGGACAGCACGCGCCGCGCAACGGAGACCGTTCTCTCCTTGGCCGCCGCTCACGGCTCGCCGCGACCGCCGCCGCCGAAGCCGCGGGCGGGCAGCCGTGCGCCCCCGGGGACAACCAGCCCCGGCGGCTGCTCCTCCCGGATGCCAGGGCCGGGGCGCCGGGCGGCCGCCGGCAGGAGGATGAAGAGCTCGGTGGGAGGAAGAAGAGAAAAGCTGCTGGGGGCGCCGAAAGCCCAGCCCAGCCACGGTAAGTTGAGTGCAAACAGAGGTGTCTCGGCTTGGGCGGCGGAGTTGGTCGGGGCGCCAGGCAAGGGGCTCGGGTTGCGCCCCGCGGGATGCGAGGCGCGCGGGTCTGGGACACCCGGGGGTGGCGCGGAAGGGGCATTTGCCGGTTCAGACCTGGGGCCACCTCCCCGTCTATCCCACACCATCCGTCCACACCCCTGTCTCTTCTGCTGAGAGCCGAGGAAAAGAGTAGATGTGTGGGGGCGTTGGTGCCAGAGTGGAGAGCGCGGAGCTTTGAGGGGCTCTGGGCACAGCTCGCTGCCCAGGACCAAGGGACAGGGGAGGCGGCAGTGGGGGCAAAGGGCGCAGCTTGATTCTGGCCAGAGTGGAGGGCTGGGCCACGGGGAAGGACGCCCTGCTGGCTGTCCCCTATTGAGTGTGTGGGGGGCATGCTCCTTCCTCGGGAAACCTGGCGAAGTTGTTGGGATAAGGGAGCACGCGGGCCAGCTTTGTGGCTGTCTTTTTTTTTTTTTCTTTTCATTGTCTTTCTTTCTTCTTTTTAAAAATAACAATAATAGTTAAACAGCTCTTCAAGGTGCAGCCAATTTGAGGGCAGGGTGAGAAGCTATTGAGTTATAGGAAGCCTCCTTCCAGGTGAATCCCTTTGACATCTAGGGTGGGGCTGGGAGGCCAAGGGTGAGCAAGTGCCCTTGAATCTGATCGACTTTTCAGCCATCTAGTGCCGCCTTTTGCCTTTCCACTGCGTACCTGGGGGGCCAAATTAGAGGAGAGAACACAGGGTTTTTGTACCTTTTGACTTCTTGCATCTTGGGAGAAGTTTTACTGTGTGTATGAATTTGGGCCAGAGGACACCTGCAGCCTCGAAAATGGTGTCATCCCGTGTGAGATGCCCAATTCCTGATCTTCCCACCTTACAATTCAGACTTGTCCACATCACATGTTCTGGAGACTGTGTTAATGTGTGCTTTAGCCCGAGCTGGTTTGTGATTTCAAATGAGTGATGCAAGGTTCCTGGGCGTTTGAGCATCTTCAAATTTTGGAACCTTGAACTGATTAGGAAAAACATCCTACACTCTGTAGGTGTGATTAAGGACCCTTGAGCTGGTGCTACTCTGTGATACTCCTGTGGTGCTTTCAGGAGATGTGAATTGGGGAATCGTCTCTGTTTGATGAAGCTATTTGCTAGTTGGTCTGTAAAAATGCCTTTGAGGTGACCACTCAGTTTTGGTTCGCCATGTTTTCTAAAAGCAGCTGGAAAGGTGTATCTCCTTCTGGGTTTTCGTGCTACCCATTGGCCTATGCTGGGTAATTCAGTCACACTACTGTGGTCTCTGAGCATGAAAGGCAAATATGGGTCATTTCAAATTATGTAGATTGATGCAGCACAGCATGTCTGGGGTTTATTGCAATTTCTTCATATTTCTTTCCAGATGTTCCTCAGAAATTAGCTTGGGCACTCTATTCATGGAGCTAAAAGATAAACCGGGGGAATGGGCAAACTTCTTTGGTTAACGTATTATCTCATATTTAAGGAAATGAAGTGTTGCAAGTTGTCTGTGTTGGGAGAAAGTGGGAGAAAGAGAATTAAATAGAAAATTAGGACTTCTGGATCATTTTTACTCTTTGACAAAGTGGCTGAGGGACTTTTGGGTGATTTAATAATAATGATAATAACACCTAACATTTGTTTCCCATTCACTGCACACCAACTTTACAGCTCCTGTAAATGCCTAACAATCTCAAGACAGTAGCATTGTTACCATCTCTGTTTTGTAAATAAGGAAAGGGAGCTTTAGAGATGTTAAATTGGGAAAACTCTCAGAATTTGTGCTTTGAAACCCAAGACTGCTGTATTCCAAAGTTGCTTCCATTAACCCCTACACAGACTCTTTGAGCCTCATTTGAAAAATGAGAGTACTGGACCTCTCTGAGTTCTAAATTCCATGAAAAATTAGTACAGTCATGACAATATTGTAGATTGATTAATCCACAGCCATTTCAAATGTTAACTCAACAGAATGCAGAATCTGGGACTTGAAATCAAATGAAAATCGTGTGGCATTTCTGTAATTCAGCCTGCCAGCTCTAGAGAGGGCAAAATGTTGAGACTTTGGTGTTCATCTTGATGATGTTCCTTGAGTCTAGTTATTGTAAATCAATAGTGGTATATTATAGCCCTTAACAATGTATGATTTATCAAACATCAAACATGTCTGTGCTAACATCATATTTGTATGACTCTATGGAGTTATCCTGAGGTCTACATGAATACTGTCATGTTTCAGCCAGCTTATAATTAAAGCTCAGATCCTAACAGTATGTTGAATTTCTATTAAGAGGTAGTAGCAGCTTGTTTTAAGATTTCCTTTTTATTTTCAACAGTATTTTCAAAACAATTACTCCCCCTGCTGTGATCTATTTACTAGGTGCATCGAAAGTTCAATAATGAAAAATGTTTGCAATTCAACAAAACATAGTGTTCCATCTGTAGTAACAATAGTTAGATGATTCACATCTAACTTAGGGTTTATTCTGAAATTTAATTAAAATGTTACAGTTCTCATTGCTAAGTGTATGCAGGTAGCTGAATACATATCATTGATTATTTTCTTGCAGTCTCCAAGTTCATAAACTCATTACTTAGAAGTTCTTCAGCTAAGTTAAATTAGAGCCTGTCTAAAGATTTTGAGGCTTAAAATGAGGAGTAAGAACAACAAATAAGACAGATTTGTCATATTTCTTCACAAGCTGTAATTATACTTGAGAATGGTAATATATTTTAAGACATAGATCTGATTTGCCTGCACATGAATGGAATTATCAAATAAAAGTTGTACAAATCCATTGGGACACTAATGTTATTAATATTCTGGATGTGGAAGCAGCTTTGGGAAATAGAAATTCTTTGAGAAATTAAAGATATTTGATTGTACTTTCATGGTATCTTACTGTTTTCAATAAAACTGCATTTCTATGTCCCATTGAACTAATCATTATTGCCATGATTCACTTTTGTTTTATGGTTAAATTTTGTTTCTGGTAGTAACTTAGTGTTGCATGAAATATAAATTTTTATTGTGTGATAGTTGGAGTTTCAAGAAAAATCACATTTTGCCTACTGGAAACAATATGTTTCTGAATATGTAAAGGTTTAACAGAGGCATAAAAATAGTATGGAGATTTTCCTAGAGGTTTTATTTATTTTTTGGCAGTAGAGAATGAGGTTGTTATAATAGCTAACATATTTAGCCTTAAGAGTACAGTATTGAAACTAATTATGAACTTGAAATGTCAAATTGCAAAATAATGACAATAGGAGTCTTGTAAATGGTTAATCTTAAGGTCACATGGATGTATTTTCTGCTGTGTTTTAAAAATGTTTGTTTCATATTTGCACAATAGGACTGATATTTTATTTGATATTATTTGGCGATTTGAACAACCAGATCTCTGAAAGGTAATTTAAACTCTGTCAACATGAGTCACATTGACATCCCAAATTGAAGAAACTAGTATTGGGAAAGCATTTGTGATTTTAAATGTTTCAAGAGCTTAGAACTCAAGGTAGATGGCACTTCTTAGTTTTCTGACAAGGGCTCTAAAGTGAGAGATTGAATAATATAAATCCTGTGGGTTGAAAATCAAGCAAGTGCTTAAATTGCCACTTAGGAACGGAGATCAACTTATATAGAGTACATACCCAAAATTTATCAGTGTAATTTGTATTTTGAACAAGTGAATAGCACAGTGGAGATCATTTAAAACGTATGAGTACATTAAAAATATATTTATATCTTGTAGGGCCTGCTAAAATTAGTGATATCTCCTTGCTGTGGAGTGAATGTTTATGTCCCCTTAAAATTCCTATTTTGAAGACCTAACTCCCAATGTGATAGTATTTGGAAGTGAAGTAGTAGGGATAGATGAGGTCATAAGGGTGGAGCCCCCATAATGGGATTAATACTCTCATAAGATGAGGAAGAGACCAGAGCCCTCTCTTTCTCTGTCATGTGAGGAAACAACAAGAAGGCAGCCACCTGCACGCCAGGAAGCAGGCCCTCACCAGTCACTGAATTTGCCAGCCTCTTGATCTTGGACTTCCCATCTTCTAGAACTGTGAGAAATAAATGCTGTTTAGCCCCCCAGTCCATAGTATTTTGTAACAACAAATCACACCCCTTTTTGGAATAACTCATTCTTAAAAATTGCTGTAAGAGGAAGTTGAAAAATGCCACAAGTCAGATGAATCAAGTTCTTTTGGAAAGTCTTTTTCCCATTTTAAATGTGATTTTGAAACATACGCCCATAATTCTGTACCACTTCTAGTATTTTGCCTAGATTGGGAAGTCTTTCAAAGAGTATCTTATTCCTCACTTACTGATCAACCAGAAGAGAATACTAGAACACAGTTCTAGAATGGGGTAGGGACCTTGGGACCATTTAATTACTCTATTACTTTACCTATAGTGTCATCCAAACATAAATTGAATTTTTTTGCCTCATTTGGAACACAAAGGGCCAGTTCTCCTTAATGTATTTATAGAATTAATTTATATTTATTTTATATAATTAAAGCTTCCAAAACAGGCCAGCACACAGCATTTCTAAACAGGCCTCAGTTTCTCAACAATTTCTCATCTCCGTCAGTTAAAATGAAAGAAAAATGAAGGAAACATTCCCAGAGTATCTTTACTTTTAGGTGCTCCTTAAACAGAGGAATGACACATGAAACTCCAGAAGGCGTCCTGAAAAATCTAGATTTTAAAACATAGGTTCAATTAAGTACAACTTCCGGAGGTTAGTCTCAGTTTCCCAAAGCCATCTAGATTACCTGGAATTTAAAGAATAAAGGTTCTATTTACTGGATTGAATTCTCAGGTGGCTACAAATTCTCTATTTGTAGTAAAAATTGCCGTTAAAGTCACAGGTACAAAGTAGTCATTTAACATGGTATAGCATTTAAGACTATGAACTTGAGAACTAGAATGCCTGGGTTTGAATCGTTGCTTTGTTTCTTGAATGTTTCTTAAGTGTGAGAATTTAGTCAACTTTTTGCACCTGTCCTTGCCTCAGGGTCCTCATCTATAAAATGGTGATAATAAATTTCATAGGATTGATTAAAAACTTAATAAGATCATCCACATAAAGTTTTTCAAATCGTGTCTAGTACATAGTGAGTAAGCCATAGATGTTAGCTATTTTTATTATCAAAATATATTAATTTCCTGTGGCCACTGTTCCAAAATTACCACAAACTTGATGGCTTAAAACAACAGAAACTTATTCTCTTAAAGTTCAGGAGGCCAGATGTCTGAAATCAGTGTCACTAGACCAAAAGCAAGGTGCAGGCAAGGCTATGCTCCCTGAGCAGGCTTTGGGGGGAAATCTGTTTCTTGCTTCTTCCAGCTTCTGGTTGGCGTTCCTTGGCTTGTGGTCACATCACTCCAGTCTCTGCCTTTGTCTTCACTTTGCCTTCTCTTCTGAGTGTCAAACTTTTCTCTCTTATCGTGATACTTGTATTTCCATTTAGGGCCTGCCCTGCTAATCCAGGATAAACCTCCCCATTTTAAAATCCTTAATTTAATCACATCTGCAAGACTCTTTTTCCAAATAAGGTAACACTTACAGATTCTAGAAATTAGGAACTGATGTATTGTCAGAGAGAGGTGGGGAGTGTGTGTGTGTGTATTATTTTGTCTATTGCACTCATCATCTGCATTTTTTATATTGTGCTAGGTACATGAAAAGACAACCGAACTAATATAACTCAACTGTGAAAAATGCAGAAAGGACAAGAAATTTAATTTATTTTTAAAGTGCATTGTTTTAACTTATGTTTAAATTTTGACCAGGTTTTGGATCAAAGACTTTGGATCAATTATTTTCTGTTCTCTTCACTCTAACATAATACAATCAATAAATATTTGATGAGTGATTACTATGTACCTGCAGAGTGCTAGTGCTGGGGATATCAAAGTTGATAGGAAAAGTAAGACTCTCTCCTCATGGAGTGAAAAGTATAGGTATAAATAATAGCATTACCCTAGACAACTACTGCCTACTTTTTTTGAGTATTTTTATTGAGTATAGTTGGCTATTTATGTTTAACCTCAGCATCATATGAACAAGAAATTATTATTAAATTTAGAGATAAGAAACTGTTCCTAGGAATAGACATATAGTTAGGAAGGGCCAACTTTTCAATTCTAGTCCTTCTGATTGATTGTACTATATATGTCTTAAATCAAAATGAATAATTGAGGCAAGCTTAAAAAATAAATAAAACAAATATTTAGAAAAATAAAATTTCATTTACTACATAATTAACTAGAAATATCAACTAATGAGATGTTCTATTTGACTTTGGCTTACCTGGAAATTTGAGTATTTTGGGGGGAATTCTTGTTTGTTTTTTACAATTTTTTCTAAAATACATTAGTTGATTTTCTAACCTTGCAGAATAGACAGTATTTATTTATTTTGTACTTTGCATTTTCTGTCAATTTTTAAATCTTTGTAAAATACATACAACATAAAATTTACCTTCTTAACCATCTTTAAGTGTATAGTTCAGTGTATATCCATATTGTTGTGCAATTATCACCACCATTCATCTCCAGAACTCTTTTCATCTTCCAAAACTGAAACTCTATCTGTATTAAATAATCACTCCTCATTCTTCCCTCCCCTAAGCACCTGGCAACTACCATTATACTTTCCGTCTGTATGGTTGATTTTGACTACTTTGAGTACCTCATATAAGTGGAATTATACAGTATTTATCTTTTTGTAATTGGCTTATTTCATATAGTATAATGTCCTCAAGTTTCATCCATGTTGTAGCATATGTGAGAATTTCCTTCCTTTTTAAGGCAACATAATATTCCATTGTACGTATATGCAACATTTTGTTTATCCAGTCATCTCTCTGTGGATACTTGGGTTGCTGTCACGTTTTAGCTACTGTGAATAATGCTTCTATGAATATAAGTGCACAAATATCTCTTCAAGATTCTTCTCTCAATCCTTCTGGTATATACACAGAGGTGGAATTGCTGGACCATATAGTATTTTTGATTCTTTGAGGAACTGCCATACCATCTTTCACAGTGTCTGTATGTTTTACATTCTCACCAACAATGTAAAAGAGTTCCAATTTCTCCACATCCTCACCAGTGCTTATTTTCTATTTTTGATAGTAGCCATTCTAATTGGGGTGAGGTGATATCTCATTGTGGTTTTGGTTTGCATTTTCCTAATGATTAGTGTTGTTGAGCATCTTTTCATGTACTTATTAGCCATTTATATATCTTCTTTGGAACAATGGCCATTCAAGTCCTTTGCCAATTTTTGAATCGGGTTGTTGATTTTGTTTTTGAATTTTAGGAGTTCTCTGTATATTCTGGATATTAATGCCTATCATATATATGATTTGCAAATATTTTCTCCCATTCTGTGATTGCCTTTTACTCTGTTGATAAGTCTTTTGTTGCACAAAATTTTTGAATTTTCATGAAGTCCAATTTGTCTATTTTTGTTGTTGTTGCCTGTGCCTTTGGTGTCATATCCAAAAAATCATTGCCTTTTCTTAATGTTTTCTAGTGAGTTTAAGACATTTTAAAATGGCATGTAAAATATCACTAAATTAAATTTTAAAACATAAGGGACTAGAATGAGAATGAATAAACTAAGTTACAGACTAAGATATGAATAATGTCACAAACATAATGTTAAGCAACATGAGATAGAAAGCCTAAGAAAGCATGATCTACTTATATAAAGTTTAATATTAAGCAAAGCTAACTTAAGAGTACCTCCTGGTTAATATTGAGAGAGAAGGGGTAAGGCGCTGAAATGTTTTGTTTCTTGCTCTGGGGTGTTGGTTACATGGGTCCGTTCACTTGTAAAAATTCATTGAGTTGTACAAATATGATCTATGCACTATTCTGTATTTGAATCATACTTTAAAAAGTAAAAAAATATATAAGCATTGAGAAGATCATGATAAAGAGAAACTTCCTTAAGATTAGGAAAGATAAGTAAAGAAGTACTTAAACTGTTCAAACTTCTGCTCTGTGGGATTATGCATTCACTGAACTTGGTCCGTAAATTTGGCCGTAAGTTTTAAAACAGACATTAGACCCAAAGAAACAGACATAATCAAAAGACTATTTTTCTATAAAAAAGGCCATTCCTGGTACAGAGACTGGAAAGAATTTTTCCCATGAGTCTTCATAAAGAGGGAAGTGAATGGCCCAGCAAGCAACATCCTTGTTAATGTAGCAAAGACATTCATAGAAATCATTCTTACAGAGTATAGAGCAGTTCAGTTACTGGGATGCCTTCTGTTCTGATTTAACTTCAAACATTCCAAAGTTTCTAGGAGGGTGAGGGAGCTATGTACACCTTAGACAATGCCCTAACAATTTTTCTCCCTTTAATGATACTTTTGGCAATAGTTGCAGGTCAGTGAGCTTGAGCTCACCTATTCTGACAAATTCTGAGTGCTGATATTCTTTGTAATGGTTTAAAAGCTGGGGTCAGCCCGAGTCTTTGTGGAACCTGAGAAAATAGATACATTCCAGCAAAGATTGTATAGCTCTGAGATGGCAATAGTGGGCAAGGTCCAGACTCACCTTAAGAAATAATAAAGAGGATACAGTGAAATAACTTGGATTTCCCTTGGTAATTCAAGTTCTTCTCAGGTCTCCCTGAGCGTCAGTAATCTCCACCGTGATTCTGTTAAGTCAGGAGATGTATTTTATTATTCTTTTACTCTTGCAGTGCTTGTCAGTGCCTTGAACAAAGTAGATGCCCCAAAACATTTGTGGAATAAATAAATACTTAAATTCTGCTATCTGGTAGACATAGCAGTTGTAGAAAATTGAGTTGAATAGCTATCAGAATCTAAAGACACTCTGAAATATGCCTTAAAAATAGCATAATATTCTGTCATATTTTGATATGTCTTGTCATTTATTCTCTCCTGAATAAAGTAGACACAGCTCAATTACTGGTTAATTGATGATTCTAGTAGGTTGAGTAAAGAATTTTAGTACTTCATAAAGAAGAGTTTGACCTTAAGTAATTGCTTTTAAAGTACTGTTTTTCAGTTCCTATGGAATTTGGTGAGCAGTTTAGATTTGTAATTATTTCTTATTAACTAGTGGCATAATTCTTAATTATTTATCATAATTTATGTTTGATGCAATGTGTTCCTCTTTGACTCTTCATAAATAAGAAATCAATACAAATTAATCTGAATAGACTATACTTGGAAAATAAAAAATCTTTCCTCTTTTTAGATCATAAATTAGAACATGTGTTCTTAATTTAAGTTTTCAAAAGTTGAAGATGAACAACTCAGGACTCCAAAGAAATCCAGGAGAAACAATTCCTTCCTTAAAAGATTGCCTTTAACAAAAGTAGAAATTTTTCTAATTAGGACTTTTTAGTCTGCATAAGAAAACTTGAAAAAAATCCCTAAATCCACGATATTAATATTAATATATCAATAATAACATAGTTATCATAATTAATAACAAAAGTCTGCCATTAGAAATGATGGGATTTACATTTCTACATCCACTTAGAGCAAAACTGTTTTATTTTTCCTGCTGGTTCACATACTAAAAGCTTACATTGATCTATTTACAAAATGCAAAAATTATAATTTTTATTTGTTTCTTATCACAAATGAAGTGAGTAGGCATTACCATCAGCCAGATTTTTTTAGGTAAGGAAACAAAACTAAGAAAAGTCAAGTGATTTTCCAAGGTCAAGTAACTGGTGGATGGCAAAGTTAAATTATGAACTAACCATATCTGACTCAAAGCCTGATGTTATTTCTGACATGCTGCAGAGTTTCCTTCTCTTTCCACATATACAGGCGAATAGCTTCTGCTAAGTCTATCATACACTGGGATGATTTACTGGGGGACAGTGATAGTATATGAATGGAATGGAGATGAGAACAATCAATAAATGACAGTATTAAGGGAGTTCTAATGAAACTTTAATTTGAAAATTGCTTCAAAATGTACTCCAAGATAGGCTTTATCACCATACTCAGATGTGATGTGAGGATAAACTAATTTTATGCAAATGCTGAAGTGACTTTAAGAGTTATATACCTTGATGTGGTCCTTAAGGAAAATTGTCAGAACCATTAATAAGTTTTTAAATTGATTAGGCTAATTTTGTACTCTAAAAGACATCTTCCTATAAATTAATGCTCCTACTACATTCTGATTACAGAAAATTGCTTGCTTTCCAGGCCCAAGTTTGAAAGTTTCCAGTCCCTGCATTTTTGTGCTTTCCCAGTTGTTGGCTTTCCATTTGGTCTTGCCACACCAGAACAATGAATCATCTTGTCCATTAGCTGAGTTTGGAAATTCTGTGTTATTCAATGAATATGTTTTTTTTACCTCATCCCTTTGATAATTTGAAACCTGGCAACATAACTGCTCTCCCAAATGCATCTGTGATGCAACATCAACTAGTTTTGAGCAGCAAAAAGCTGTGATTTTTTTATCCTTATAAATCAAAGGGAATATTTTAATAATTGTCATTGTGTTTCATAATAGTAAAAGGTTTAAGGTATTAATAGTGAGTGATCTCTAGAGGGGAAGCATCATCAAATAATATTAGAAGCCTCCTAATTTTTATAACTTGAAGGAAACAGAAATGTGCCAATTGAGTGATCACCTCGATTAACAGCTTCTCATAGGAATACAGTTATTCATATCTGTTTTACGAATTCCCACTAAAGGACAGCCAAAACATTAAAGTTGAAGTGTGGTTTCTTTGTTTTTAACAGTTAAAGCATGAACAGAGGGACGCAAGTGAGACAATGTATGCTAAGGCAACATGCCTTTCACACTCCCTACTGTGAACACGGCACACAAGGATGTTGGTGTTTGTTCCATCTTGAAAGAATGTTTAAGACTTCATGTCATTGCTTTGTCACTAAAACATCCGTAAATATCAGAAGTTGGCTCTTATGAAGTGTCAATAAACAGAGTCTAGTAAATGAGAATGGTAATAAATTATTGAAATTTGATTGATTGTCATCATGTGTAGGGAGAACACAGTGAGGCATATCCTTTAAGATCTTACCAAGTACTATGCAATCCTTATTGTGTCTGGAACTAGAACTGTGATATCGGTTCCAGGACTCTGTGTGTGCATGGGCGTATAATGGTGTGTATACAAACTACAATAGTTTGGAAGTCACTGAGTGGTAAGTTTGAGGATGGCTTGGAATACTTCTGTGGAAAATCATAAAAGTAGTTTGGGCTAAAAGAATAAAATTACCAGGAACATATTTTAAGGAAAGAAATTATGGTCTTATAATGGGCTAGCAAAAGTTTATTTAGCTTTTGGTTTATTAGTTCCTGAAATTTTTCAGTAAATGAAATAAGTTGTAAGAATTCCACCGTGAATACTTTCCAAGATAACATCAGAACCATTACCAAACAGGATATTGTTGAAACTAGTCAAGTGGCTTCAACTTTAATAATCATAGTAATCCCAATATTGTTGTTTTTTTGTTGTTTGCAGCTTGTCTTTCTTTGGTCTTCCATTTATGTTTAAAAAGTATCACCATACACAATTTTAAGGACTCAACTATACATTAAAAATATCTCTTCACTGAACATTATGCCATCTTTAATACAAATATCTAATGGTTTCTTTTAACCTAGGTTAAAAAATAGTCATATGGCCAAGCAACATAAATGATATCATGTATTCATTTCTTAATATATGTTTCATAACTAGTTTCTTAACAATGAGAGATTTGCTGTCTCTGTAGGACATTGTTTCCTATCCTTTTTTGGCATTCCCATTGTTGTGTCAGACTGAGTTTATCATTTTACCCCTAAATTCAGTTCCACTTCTTCTTGACATGGTTATCTTTCAATACTAAGGCTGTTTTCTCAGAGTTTAACTATTTTTGTATATTTAAATAACAGATACCAATCTGACTTACAATGAGATAGAATGATTGCTCTGTTATCATCATATGTTAATAATCATGAGGAACCTAAAAAATTCCTGTCATTAGTGTCATTACATTTCTTTCCCAGATTTCACTATTGCTGAGACCCATACTAAATTCCATCAATACACCAAGGTAGCAGAGCCTCTGAAAATATTCAAGAAAGATTTAGCTTCATTTGTGAACAAAATGCAAAAGTTTTCTATTTTATTTTCCCCTCTTTTACAAGGCTAATACCAGCTCTTTTTTAAGGAGGTATTGGATTCTGCAAGACAGAAAAACTTCTTGTACATTGCATAATCCTACTTCTGTTTATATTTTATGTAAATTGAATCAACTCCAGCTTCCTTCTAGCATTAACCAATGATAGTAGATTTAAAATGGCCATTGTGACAAGTTATTCTACATTGCATTTTCATTTTTTTCTCAACAGTTAAGTTAAAATGGTCAAACACAGTTTTAGATTGCTTTTTTGCATAGGTAATCAAAGCATTAAACTTTTTGCTTGATGTCAGGAAGAGGGCATATGTATGCATTTCCTGGCTGCTTAGCCTGGATATGTAACCAGGTATTTTGGGGTCATTATATCCAGTAACTAAATCATATAGATGGTTACAATAACTGTGGAAATGAGTATTTCCTTTTGCCCTTTAAAATTTAAGCTCCAACTTGGAAAGAACACTTTCTTCAATAAATGGTGCTGAGAACTTTGGATGGCCATTCATAGAAGAGTAAAACTGGACCCATATCTCTCTCCATAAACAAAAACCAACTCAAGATGGATTAGAGCCTCAAATATATACCCTGAACCATAAAAATACTAGAAGAAAGCCTAGGTAAAACCCTTCTGGACATTGGTCTAAGCAAAGAATTTATGACTAAGACCTCAAAAACATAGACAACAAAAACAAAAATAGAAAATGAGAGTTAATTAAACTAAAAAGCTTCTGCACAGCAAAAGAAATAATCAACAGAGTTAAGAGACAGCCTGTAGAATGGGAGAAAAATATTTGCAAACTTTTTATCTGACAGGGCCCTAATATACAAGAAACTCAAACAACTCAACAACAAAAAGCAAATAATCCCATTAAAAAGTGGGAAAAGGACACAAATAGACATTTGTCAAAAGAATACATAGAAATGGCTAACAGGTATGTGAAAAAATGCTCAACATCCTAATCATCAGAGAAATGCAAATTAAAACTACAATGAGATATCATCTTACCCCAGTCAGAATGGCTATTATTAAAAAGAAAAAAAGTAACAGATGTTGACAAGCATAAGGAGAAAAAGGAACTCTTATGCACTCTTGGTGGAAATTTAAATTAGTACAGCCTCTATGAAAAACAGTATGGAGATTTCTCAAAGAACTAAAAATACTATGGAACTACCACTTGATCCAGCAATGTAACTACTGGGTATCTACTCAAAGGAAAAGAAATCAATATATCAAAAAGATACCTGCACTTTCATGTTTATTGTAGCAAATAGCAAAGATGTGAAATCAACCTAAGTGTCCATCAGCAGATGAATGGATAAAGAAAATGTGGTACATATACACAATGGAATACTATTCAGCCACAAAAAGAATGAAATCATGTCTTTTGCAGCAACATGGGTGAAACTGGAGGTCGTTACATTAAGTTAAAAAAAGCAGGCACAGAAAGTTAAATATCACATGTTCTCACTTATAAGTCAGTGCTAAAAAATGTGTACACATGGACAGAGAGAGTGGAATGAGAGCTAATGGAGACTCTGAAGGGTGGTGGATGAAATGGGGGTATATGATGAGAAATTAGCTAATGGGTACAATGTACGTTATTTGGGTGACAGATACGCTAAAATCCCTGACTTTACCACCATGCAATTTATGCATGTAACAAAATTGCACATGTACTCGTTAAGTTTGTACAAACAAAAAACTGTATATGTTAAAAAAATTTAAGTCCCAACTGGACATCCATTCTCAGTGCTGCTCCGTCATTTTCCTAATGCCCAGTAGCTCCCTTACTATGAAGACCATTTTAAATTTTGTCCTGCTTTTCAAATCTCCTGGCCAGTGCTTGCTCTACGTTCAGAGCATTGTCTGATTTCTGCTTCTCAAATGGAATAAAGACCATTAGGCAAGTACATCTCCAAAATTTCCCTCTTTCTTTACCAGTCACAGCTTTATTTACAAGCATGCTGATTCATATCTTTTTATCTCAAAAAGATTGTAATCCCAATGTCCACTTACCTATTTCATGATCCCACTTCCTCCTGGTGCCTCCTAAACATTTTATTAATTACTCATCCTTTCTCTTAAAGCTTCACTCTCTCCATCCATCTGCTCTCATTCCAAACCTGCTGCACTGTCCTCTCTGTATAGAATAACATTCTTTAAGCTGTTGTCCTCAATTGCTCCTGCTGTACTGTGCTCTCTGTATAGAATAACTTTCTTCAAGCTGCTGTTCTAAATCTCTCCTTGGAGTCACAGTCAAACTTTCGGAAAGGGCAGTCTCTGCTTTGTCTTCATTTCGTCACCTCAATTTGTCATATTTCTGAGACACTTTTTCAGTGATTACAAGTGAACTTTAAGTGTCACATCCAAAATCTCTTTTCAGTATTACTTCTTCCTGAACATGCTGAAATATTTGACACTACTGACTATCCCTGTTATTCATTCAACAAATATTTACTGAGTGTCCAGTACTGCATAATGTACAAGCTCTGGATATATGGATATCATTCAACATTTTATTTCTAGAAGCTCAAAGGTAAGCGGGAAAGAAGAAAATAGACCATTTAAAATATAGACTATCAAAGGCATTTAATATTAGATCTGTTTACTAATATTTCTTCTCCTTCTTCTAATCACCTGGAAGGATTACAGTTTTCCAGCCCCTTTAAATTAGGTTATTCTAAAAGTTATGTTATTTGCCATGGCCGACAAAAGGTGACTGGAAGTGATGGATTGCTTTCTGGCAGAAGACTTTAAAATCTGGTATGGGATTTGCTAAGATTCTGTACCCCTGTCACAGAGACAAACACTGTTTCAAATGGTTATGTCTTTGTCAGTGTGTGACCCTGAGTGAGAATAACTTAGAATAGGGTTATGATATGAATATGTTGCCAGAGGAAGAAATAAGTCTTTGTTTCTTTAAGTCACTAAGATTTTAGAATTTTGTTACTTCAGCATACCCTAGCATAACCTAACTGATACAGTCCTATAATGGAAATGTAAGTAAGTACTGTAAAGGCATAACTGTGTGTGTTCAAGCATTTATATGCTTCCTACTAAACTTTTCAAACTGGATGTTTCAAAGTCACCTTAACCTCACCATATTAAAAAGAATTTCTTAAAAATATGAAAGCATTTGCTAGCCAGTAAGTGATATTAGTTTAGCTGTCTTGCATCTAACTGAAATGTGGTAGAGGGACTATAAGAAAATCAGTTCACAGCCAACCATTTAGATTTCCTAATGCACTTATTATTGTAACTCAGGACTACTCTGAAGTTTGTATTTTCTCCCTATGAACTTCCAGAAACTTAAAAACAATTCAAGTTCACTTAGAGACTAGGAGATAATGATATACTCTGGTCTGTTTTTCTTCCGATCTGAAAGCTTCATTGTGTTAAGACTGGAAAAGTACTATATAATTATGTGTGTGAACTTCTTGATAATCTCAATGATGGAATTTTCTTTTTATGTGCTAATGCTTATTCCTGCACTTTTCATATAATTCATATGCTCACAATAATGTAGGTCCTATTATAACTTGCTATCTCATTTCCTATATGTTCTGAAGATAGGGCATTGTCTGGATAGTAAATGTTTTGCTCACTTAATAATAGATTTTGATTTTATTACTACTCTCACCTCTCATTCTTCATATATGATATCATCTTTTCCTCTCTTTTAAATATTTCACCCACAATGTTCTTTGTAATTTGTTCAATTTTGTATCTATATCTATATATGTGGAGAAGGGGGAGGGAGCAAAAGAGGGAGGGAGAGAGAGAGTATAATTTTGAATTGACTAAATTCAGTAATATCCCATTTGAATGGTATTATCTTTAATTGTCATTTATTCCTCTATCCTCATTGCTTAAGGAATTAAGCCATAACATTCCCCATTTTATCTATTTTTGATCTATCTACTAAGTACCTATCTATTTTTTATACAGTATTTGCAACAATATCTTTACATTTCTTTGAAATATTAGTTATAAAGATAATCAATTGAGAAACAGAATTCTAGCATAGAAGACCTGCTAGAATCTCATTAGGACAGAAGTTTCCATAGCCAAGGACTCCACTGTATTTGGCCTCTTTTCTCTTTGCCTTCTCTCTCCTTCTTACTTCCCTGCTAGCTGCTGCCCCACCTCAAATACCCAGTGCAAAACTCTTCATTTTTTTTAAGAAATTATTTTTTAAAAGATAAATTGCACAAAGACAACACTAAAAGCAGCAGCATATATAAAATTTTACATGCCATTTCCATTGAAATATACCTTCTGTGCAATTTACTGTTTCATATGTAGATCATTTCACAAATGCCCAATAATACGGCAAACAGAGTACCTGTGATGTATAAATGTAGATGCTTTGGTTTATAGTATTTGTAAGGTTTGGTCTCATAGTTTCCACCTCCAGCTAGTGCTTGAAACCCAAAGTAATCACAAGCTTAAGCTCATATACATACACATATGTACACAAATTAAGAGTTTTATTATTCCACATATGATTTTTACATGCTTAATATTTAGAAAGAAGTTGGAATTATTTTCAGCCTATATGCAGAGAAATAATGCTTATAGGATAACACATGGAATTTACTGAATTAGATGTCTATTTGTTGTAATACAGTTTTTCATGTGTTGTAGCATCCATAACTTTCATAATTTGAAAATATATTGTTCTTTGTGAACAGGTTCCTCTCACATTAAATTTGTGATATGGCTGTATGCTGTGCATGCTAAAAATTTGTTTTTAGTTCCTTGGGTCAAGGGCAAATGAATATTCTTTTCTTATACTCTATGGATGATTTAAGATCATAATATATTTTGTTTCACATTTGGTTATGACATGTGGGTTTTAAAAATTTTCCTGGAACTTTCTTTTTCTTTTCTTTTCTTTTCTTTTCTTTTCTTTTCTTTTCTTTTCTTTTCTTTTCTTTTCTTTTCTTTTCTTTTCTTTTCTTTTCTTTTCTTTTCTTTTCTTTTCTTTCTTTCTTTCTTTCTTTCTTTCTTTCTTTCTTTCTTTCTTTCTTTCTTTCTTTCTTTCTTTCTTTCTTTCTTTCTTTCTTTCTTTCTTTCTTTCTTTCTTTCTTTCTTTCTTTCTTTCTTTTCTTTCTTCCTTTCTTTCCTTTCTTTTCTTTTCTTTCGTTTTTTTAACCAGGGTATATTTTTCTTCATCATCTTGCTAACATTTTTCAGCTTCTTCCCTAATTTCTTGGAATTCATTCTAGGTCCCTTCTTTAAACTATCTTGAAGCTGATGGCTTCTTGGTCTCTTTGCTTTCTAGTCCTCTTAAACAGCTGCCACTCTGAGATTCTATTTCATTTTTGACACTCCTGTTTTATACTATTTTTTCTGTCCCATGTCATCATTTCCCTAAATCTTATCATTTTAAAGGAATACATAACAAGTAACTATGTTAGAAAGAATGTGTGTAATGTAAAATATAGACATAAAGGCTCATATGAGTCTTTGCAAAAGACATCGTAACATTTATCCAGAGCTTTAAAAGTATGCATGTTATTTGATCTAGCAAATCAACTCATGGGAATTTCTTTTAAATTTTTTAATGAAAATACTTCAATATCCATAAAGATTTAATGATAAGTTTATAGTTGCAACTTTTTTGCAGGATGATGGAGGCTATATGAAGGACTTCAAAAGACATTCCAGCAACATGATAGGATATATGAGGTGGCAGAAATACATCATTTGACATTGAAATGCACTTACTGTATTATAAGTAAATACAAATATGTCACAAACACTTGCATAATTAGTTTCAGTTTCTATTTAATGTTTTAATTAAATGTGTATAATAAAGGATATAGGCAGTAATGTTTAGGAGAATTTTCTACAATTAGGGCAGTGTTCTTTCTATATCTGTGTTATCCAGTATGGAAGTCACTAGTGACATGTGGCTATTGAGCATTTGAAATGTGGTTGGTGTGACCAAGAAACTGAATTCAAATTTTGCTTAATTTAAATGAAATAACCATAATATCATATTGAACAGCACACATATAGAAGACTATTATCTTCTAAAGGTGTTAATGGTGATTGTTTCAAGTAGGGAGTCATTGATTACAGGTTTTCCTGATGTTCATTGTTAATATTTTTAAAATGAGAGTTATGATATTTTTATCACAAAGCTTTATTTTGAAGACAACATGCCTGATAAATATTGTTTATACTATCAAAACTGTGATAACTAAATCATCCCTTAAGGTTTTAACAATGTATAAACAAATTATTCATTTCCTTCTTATCAACATTTCTGTCATATTTCAAAGATCATTAAATTTTATAAGATATTTGTTTCTTTTTGATTGAGTTTTTGTTTTTAAA
Organism: Lemur catta; assembly: GCF_020740605.2. Taxonomy (NCBI): domain Eukaryota; kingdom Metazoa; phylum Chordata; class Mammalia; order Primates; family Lemuridae; genus Lemur; species Lemur catta. The sequence goes on from NC_059128.1 coordinate 157,941,317, forward strand.
GAACAGAAAAATATTTTTAGTAATAGCCAACATTTATCAAGACTTACTAAGTGCCAGGCACTGCTTTATGTGTATTAATTCATCTAATCCTTACTGTGTCTATTTGAAGTATGTACTACTATTTTCTCCATCTTACAATGAGGAAACTGAGTTACGTAGAATCTATATAACTTGCCTAAGATTACTCAGGTAGAAAATAGGAGTGGGGAAGGTGGAAACCCAGGCAATATCAAAGCGCAATAATCAGCATAACTGTGTGTTTCTCTTTCCACATTAAGCAGTAGGGGTGCTCATGATAAGCAGGTAGAGCATTAGATTGGACAGAGTTATGGTTTGTCCAATCAAAAAATAAGACAGAGTGGGGAGAGGGTGTAAAAAAAAATAAGACAAAGCAAGAAAAAAGCAACAGAGTGGAGGGTACATGTGTGTTTGTGATTAGCATCATTGCCCATGAAATTTATATGGGTAAGAAGGAAAATGAGGAACACTAAAATGTGTGTGGGGAGGGTATACAAAAATCATATCGGTCCTGGCACTAGAACATGTGAGCAAGAAAGATAGGAGGTTGGAAAGTGGAGTGTTTGTGATTTTGGAAGGGATGCATTCTATTTGCTTAGTTAACAAGAAAGTGCAAAGAATAGACTGTATGGCTGAGGTTAAATGGAAGATCAGATAGCTCTAGTTAAAGGAGTGAAAGAACAGGGTTTAAGAAGGGCCATCTAATTGCGTATTGAAATCACCATGAATTATGACAGAAGTAGTTTTGGAATGAATGATTGTGAGACAGGATCTAAAATCTTGAAGTGGATAGTGAATGACTGCAGCAAGGAAGGAGAATAGTGCTACAGTCTGATGACATATGATGGATCCCCATGGTCTATTGTTTGTTGTAATGCCAGGGTCTGGCACACGGGAAGCAGTTAGATCAGGAAGTTGTGAGTTCAAGTTGGGCATGTCTCCTGTACATGGAGGGCTACCAAATAGTGCAGAGGCTGCAACAATAAATCAGGGAAGAGGGATTATATATTGTATGAAATTTTCTGAGCCACTGACCTGGATGACAACCTGATGCTGCTTGGGCATGGACGTGGTCCAGGAGACGTGGTGGAATTCAGAGAGGGAGTGCCAAGGGCACAGCCTGTGTTTCCACTATTTGGCATGGCACAGATGAGTGAATGGCTCCATTTCTCTGGATGGGGGAAATCCACCAGATGAAGAGATTGTAGCAGCAAGAGGATGTGGCAGGACTGATAGATTTAGGTAAGATCATACTTCCCACACCAGGAATTTGCTTGAGGTGGCAGGAGTGAAGTGTAACAAATGCAGCCCCGCTAGGTGCTACCTGTACAGAGGAACTCAACATCTTTTCTCCCTCTTCTTCCTTCCTACCTCATCTTCAGTCCTGGAAAAAAAGACATTGTGACATTAGGTGAGGCCTCGTGTCCTTCCGTGTAAAACTACAGGGCTTGGAGGGAAAGCTTTTGATCAAATGAAAAGCTAAAGTTGTAAAATGAATATGAGTGACTTTTAATAACTTGGAAAGGACTGCCAGATCATAGAATTAGACTGAAATGTTAAAAAGCCTGTTACCTAATGGAAAGAGGTACTTCAATAGAAAACATGTGGTGGTAGTTTTTAGAAAACTATATATGCCTCCAAATTTTTACCTACTGAATATTTGTGGAGTGAATGAACAGCTTAGACTCACAATTTTAGATTGCTTGCTGAAGACTTGAGGACTCTTGTACATAAATCTTTAGTGACAGAAAGTTACAGAGACCTGGATGGTGGCTGTGTCCTCATCAGAACAAGATGAAGCCACTCTCTGAAAATGTCTTCGGGAATGATTATGGTATAGGAATCAAAGATCCAAAGAAATCTCTTCATTTGAAATCCAAGCATTTTAAGACAAATCTCCCATCTGGGCTGTGAATCACATTTCACGCCTTGGAAAATGCAAACCTCAGTCACACCATGTCATGCACAGGAACAGAGATCACGTGGAGTTGTGAAAATGGGGCTCTGCTAACCTAAATGGATATAAACTTTGTCTAGAACACTTCGCAATGCTTTGGTGAACTCTGCTCCTGTTGTACATAATTGAACATATTCATAAGCTTATTAAATGAGTAATGAAAGGAAATTCTGTCAAAGAATTTTAGGCAGGAAACAGGTAACTTTGGTTTTTACTTTTTTCTTCTTTGATTTTACTTTTATATATGCCAGGAAAAGTAAGGATTGTAAACTACCTCCTATTTGGACTAGTTACAGACTTCTTAGTCTTGCAGGGTGGAAGAAAGTCTGTGATATCCATCGTACTGTGGAATCATTTTTCTTGCCTCTGTGTAAAGGTTTGTGGCTGGCTCAGATAAGGAGATGTCGACATATCTTTTATGTTGGCTACATGAAAAATATGAGGTAATGATACAAAAGATATATAAAAGAAAGCCCCACTTAGGGGTCAGTAAGAAGAACATAAGCAGTTCTTTTCTTTCTTTTCAGGTTGGCACCATTTTCATTCTATATTTGGAATGAAACTAGCTTAAATCTCCCACTCATACTTAACCTGATTTTGGAATTGCCTTTTTTTTTTTTTTTTTCTGACAGGGAGAGAAGCAATTCAGATCTGTGGACTTTGAATTCTATGAAAGCCATGATAGTACTATTAGTTGGAATCTATATGGAAGACGCAAGAGTTAATCTTAAATGTGCTTTGTGTGGATGAGTATTTATTTAGTGTTAAACTAGCACCATGCATCATTGTTGGCTTGTTTGCATTGGATTTTCAGCTTACTCTCATTATACAGAGTTCTTGGATGTATTTGTATTTGAAGCAATTTAGTTATGGCAAACATACAGCTTATATTGTAGCTTGGTGTGTAAAAATATGATTCAGATTTTTGGAATGCTAGTATCTGGAAAATTACTCTTAAAGTATTTTGCAGCCAGCTTGGCCAAATATTTAAGTAATTATGCTTGTTAATTTTTAATAATTATATCTCTTGTGTCTGAGTATCCCTTATCTTTGTATAAACTCCTCATTCCTGAAAGATGAAATCTTCCAGAAAGTTCTTAATAAAAAAAAAAAAGAGTGGCCCTAGACCAAAAAGAGTGGCTTCAGGACAAAAGATAGGTGAACACTATATTGCTATGTTTTCTAGGGAAAGGCTTTGATAGAAGCTCAGTGACTTTAGAATGTAGTATATTCATTTAGCTAAGCTAAAATTACTGTTTTAGTGGCAAACAAAAACAACTCTGGCTACTTTGCGTACCTATTCTATATCCTGAGTGGTTATTTTATTAGGCTAGTTACTTTTTAAATTAATCTTTTTCATTTTGAGATAATTGTAGATATACATGCAATTGTAAGAAATAATACTAATTGCTTTTTGTTCGTGTCAACGTAGCATTGTGGCTAAGAGTAAGTGCTGAGCCAGAGAAAAGCAGATCTATTGAATCTCCTGTAACACGTACTACTTATGATACCTTAGATAAGCTGTACATCCTCATAAGAGGGAGTTTCTTCATCAGTGCAACATGAAAAATAATTTCAATCTCCCAGCATATTAAATGCACCCTAGATTTTAGGTGTTGGGTGCTCTTGCCATGAAATAGGTGGTGGTTATTAACAGTATCTTTTTTAAAATTTATTTTTTATTTCAGAATATTATGGGGGTACAAATGCTTTGGTCACATAATGGTCAAAGTTACAAGTGTGCCCATCCCCCAGACAGCACGTAGCATGTGGTGATGAATTCTAGCTAAGGTTTTATTACCACAGAACACATATCCCACATGGCAAAACACAGTGAAAAGTATTATCCAATAGTTATACATTCAAGAACTCTTCCAGGAAATGGATCCATTCCAGAAAGGAAGTTATAATTTCAGGTGGAAATTTTTTAAAAAAATGTTTCTTATTTATAAGATATATTATCTCTTGGAGTGTTGTTACTTGAGTATATGCTTATCTTCTCCACTGAATTGTAAGTTCTGTGAAGATAATGGCTAATTAGTATTTTGCACATAGTGTGTCCTGAACAAATATTAATTGAATTAAGGTTTTCACAAGGTTTGCTGAGTCCCAAGTCAATAGCTTACACAAATAGATTTATCTTGGGCTAGTGCTCTGAATGCTCATAGTTTAGACTTTGACCATTAATAATGTAAACATTTTATTAAGCTATCATCCAAACTCAGGTTCAAGGATGAATACTTATGGGTAATGCCAATCTAAAGCATTAGGGGCTCAAATATATTTTTACTGAGGTATTTTGTAACCATACTTTTTTATTTTTAAAAATAATATTGAATTCCAAAGTCATTGGAACAGACATAAAATAATGCAAAGTGGAGACACAATTATAACCAATGGCTATGTTATGGCATGTTAAAAGAGTTGTGCTTTTTTGGTAGCATAAACTATGAATAGGGTAAACTAATTTACATATAAACAGCTTGCTTCAGAATCATGGATAAGCAGTATAGATGTATTGGACAACCAGGCCTTGAGCATTGTGAATTCACAGAACAGGAGAGAACTTTAGAAAGTTCTACCAAGCATTTTGTGGTTATATCCTGAGCAATTGAACTAAACGCAAATGTATAAATGTTTACTTATAACATAGCTGAACTTTATTTCCCATTTTACACAATTACATCATTATTTTTCACCCATGTATAGTAATCTTTTGCTTGTGTCTTACAGTTTCATGGGTGGTTACATGTTACCTTATTAACTGGTTAATGTTCTACTGAACAATTCTGAAAATTAAACTAAAAATAATAGCAATGTCTAGAAATTTATAGAAGTTAGTGGTTCTCAATACACTTTTGAATCTTCTTTCATTCTTATACTAAGTGAGGTTGTATCCAGGCCATAAATATTGCATTGGAAACTGCATGAGAATTCAGGTGCCTTCTTGATTTATGGCCCAGTGCGTTTATTATCTGTCATATATTCTTGATCATATATGCCTTTAATTTTTAAAAATGAGGGATTTCCAGAAATAGTAAACTATTTGATTTGGTCCTGGAAATGTCAAATTTCATAAAAGATATTTTAAAAAATATGTTCAATTGTGTTATCTTGTTTATTTCTCTTCCTAAAAGAGTAAATATTCCGTACATGTGAGGTGGGAAAGGCAGTTATTACCAGTGTGAGCTGAATTAGACTAGGAAGTTATTTTCTCAGAGTATGGTATTGCTATTAGAACTCATATCTTCTAGCTCCACATTGAGCAGTCTTTCTACTAAATCACATTTTTTCTTAATAGGCCCTTAGGACCACTATTTTATTCACATTGTGACAGCGAATATGGTGGATGGGCAACTCATATTGTAATTATCTAGGTTCAACTTGAGATTCCTTGCTGCTATTATGTAGACAGACATGTATTTGCTCATTTACTACTCCATGGGCTCATTCCATTGTTAAAGCATTTAGTGGGTGTCAGACTCTGTGCTTGGCACTCCGTGTACAAAGATTAATAAATGTTTTTTCTTACCCTTGAGAAATGTACAATCTAGAAGAGGAGACACAGAGTTCTGAATTTTAACTAAGTATTAGCAAATATTAACCTAAATGCAGACTAATTAGATAAGTGGAGATAGTAGGATTAAATGCTTAGGTCATTAATATATTAATAGCAATAGCATTTGCTCTGGATGGAATCATTTGTTCTCAGATAACTACCATAATGAATAACTTTATATAGCTATTGTCAGTTAATGGCTAGTATTGTCTACATGCTAATATTAGTTTGCTAGGACTTTCATTATATGACAGACTGGGTGGCTTAAATAACAGTTTATTTTCTCATGATTCTGGAAGCCAGCAAAGTCTGATATCAAGGTGTTGACATTGTTGATTTCTCTGAAGCCTCTCTCCTCAGCTTGTGGATGGCCGTCTTCTCCCTGTGTCTTCACATGGACTTCCCTCTGTGAGTGTGTGTGCCCTAATTTCCTCTTCTTACAAGGATAACAGTCATATAGGATTAGGGCCCACCCTAATGACCTCATTTTAACTTAATTACCTCTATAAAGATTCTTTTCCTAATATAGTCACATTCTGACATAATGGGTTTAGGACTTCAACATATGCATTGTAGGGGGACATAACTCCATCCATCATAATGCCTTCCTAGCAATAGACTTGTGTTACTTTTTTAAAAAAAAACATTAAAACAACTAGTTGCCTGTTATTTCCTATTAACATAGGCTCCATGAAAGACATGCACTAGGTAAAGAAAATGTTATATTGTTATTTATGCTGTAAGTGTAGGCTTTATTTAGATTTCATGCATGCTGCAATTGTCACAGAATTTCAGAAATAGAGGTACTGCAATTTCCTCTGGACTTTATTCATATTTCAGGTGAAATAAGACAAAGCAATCACATTGAAGGCAAGCTCTAGATAATTGTGCATTCCATTTTATTCGCAGTGAAGACAAGCTTTATATACTAGACATTCCATTTTATACAATCTAGTTATTTGAGTGATGGGTAGGTTTATTAAAATAAGAAACTTAGAATTTTCTTTATATGCAAAATTGAAGTTCATTATTTGAAAGACTATATAGTCTGGCATAAATGTGGCTTTAGAAATTTTATTCTCAAATTTCATAGCTGAGATTTTCTTCCATTCTTATCTTTTGTGAGTCCTATATTATTATAGCACACATAAATTCAAACAGTAATATTATTTTTTAATCTTACCAACAATTTATCTCAACCTTTCTAACGATAACTGCCGAGCCAGGGAATTTGTCTTTATTCAGATTCCAATTCAAATTTTGACTTTGTTGAGTGGTAAATGGCCTATGCTTCTACTGCTATGTATGATTGTTTTGAAACTGTGCAATTTTTCTGACTCAGCATCAACTTTGCTTTCTCTTCTTTGGGAGCTGTGGATCAAGTACAGTTTACTATTATGATTCTAGGAGAGATGTTTTGATTTCAGTTCAGAACTCTATAAACCAAAACTCAGTGAGAGAAATCTTTCTTCCTTGCAGTGGTTTGACCTGAAATAACTATCTTCCAATGCTATCAATAATATTTTTTTATAATTTGTAATTTTTTAAAAACCTGTTTTTAAAAATATGATAAATTTCATTAAATACATTGTTTAAATATGAATAAATATGCTATGACCAAACCATAAGATTTTGTTTTATAGCTCAAAATGAAATACACTTTTTGGAAAGGGTAATGAAAAAATACAGTATGGTACAAATATACTGTGTCTTTCTCCTTTATGTTACTTTCCTCTTTGTAATGTCTTACCTGAATACTTGAAATTTTGCTCCTTATTTCAACATTATATGGGTTGGCAGTTGTACTTGGTGGGATTGAAAGTCCCAATAGTCCCCTTTTCAGGTGAAAACTTGGCTTTGTATTGTCCCGCTAGCATGTTAACTGTTCATAAACCAGAACAGAATGAAAGAGGGCACTGTGATAGTGTAGTATAGCACTCTGGAAGCAAAGGGAATTTTCTTTTCAAAGTAGGCAAAAGTGGCAGGTTGTATTTGAAATTTACACATTTTAAAACTACCTAGTCGTCTTTATTTTTATGATTAGTATAAAATGTGCTGTGTTCCTTTTGGGATGGGAGAGGGGAATGGGATATTTTTAGATGAATATATACTAGAACCTAGCTCTTTGGAGTTCCTAAATAATACAAAGGGCAAATGGTGGTTAAGAGTCAGGTGTCCACTGCCTTGGTTTAAATTAAAATTTTATCGTCTGCTGGATTGGGTCATTGGAAACATTTATTTACACCCATGAAACCTCTATTTTCTTCTTGGTATAATGGGATAATAATATTAAATAATTTGTAAACTCATAAAGTTGTTCTTGAGACAAAATAGGAGTGAATATAAAAGCATTTCACATATATTTAATGCATAGCAAATGCTCTATCAATGTAACTTGCTATGGTTGTTATTAAAACACTTCAGAATAGAGTGAAGGGAGATTTATAATGCCTCAAATATCAAGATTGTTTTTTCTTCCAACAGATGTATCTGTATTTTATACAAATATTTTTAGAGAAAGAAATGAATATTCTTTTGAGCCAAAAAGTCTATTCTATTTTTTTTTTTAGCTGAACAAAGTGGTAGCCATGAATTTATAGAACCTGGCTTATAAATTAAGTCATTCTATAAGCATAAAGACTAATGAGAGTAGGAAATATGGAATAAATTCTTGTATGCCAGGGAATGCCAAAGGAGTCAAGTAGACATTCAATTTCCATTTCCAGCCCATTGTAGTTGGATTCCAGGGGAAGCAGACTTGGGGAGGAGATTAGTATGCAAGGAATTTATTGGGGACAGACATGTATGGAAGAAAGGAAGAAAGAAGGATCAGGATAAGGGAGAAGCTGGACTATGAAGCATTCACAAAAAGGGTTCGGCCAAACCATGGGAAGCTCTAGAACTGGGATAGCCCTGCATAGATGTCCCATGTTGGGACAAAAGTCCTGGCTTTGTATCTTCATGTTGACGAGTCATTGGATGCAGACTTCCCTGAGAGGGGGGCATGATTTGGGCCAGGGAGCTTTCTCCCCCCGGAGTGAAAGAGGAATCGGCCAATAGCAAATTCCAGAAACTGAGAGATGAAGTCATTTAGTCCTGAAAGAAGGATCTGGGTGGTGCAGCCCAGCACCTACCACACAGCCACTCCCCTGTACATAACTGTTTTATTACCTCTATAGATAAGTTACATTAAGTATCCATTTATTTACTTTGTTATTATTTATTCTTCCACCAGAATGAAAACTCCATGACAGCAGGGGATGTGTCTGTCTTGTGTGTCTGTATTGCCTAAAATTGTGCTTGGGACATTGTGGTCACTTAATGTCGAAAATCAAGATTTTACTTCATGTGTAATGAGTAATTACGCAGCTTTTAATCATTGAACATGTAGATACATTTATATTTGAAGTCCCAAACAAAGATATTTATTATTGCAAGACAAACTGAGGAGTTGGAAACTTTGTGTTCCATATCTAATATGACCCACTAGTGGAATTATTAATACCTGGAAAGCAAAATAATTGAGGGAGAGAACTACCATAAATGAAATCCACAATAAAACAATAATGTCATTAATTATCAAGATGGTTTGTATTGATTACTATTATCATTGTTGTTATATCTAATAGCACATTACATAGCCAGTATCTTTTGAATAACAATGTGTAAGGAATGTTGCACTAGGACCCATGGTAATCTTAAATAATTAAAATACCTATGCCTTGTAGGAACTTAGCATTAATTCTCCTCAAAATAAGGTCCCTGGACCACGCATAATTGAATCTCTTAGGGAGCATGTAAAAGTAAGAGTTGTGGTCCCCAAGCATCTCACTGAAATAGGGTTAGACAACTGCATTTTTCAAAATCTCCCCAAATCACACTGGAGTTTTAGGTTAATTGGTTAGTTGTTGAATTAAAACATAGACTTATAAAAAGGAAAGAAGGGAAAGAGAGCCAGCATTTATTTTATCACTTGTTTTATACCAGAGTTATGTTAGGGATTTATCTTCATTAATCGTATTTAATCTTTACAAAAAGCCTGAAAAGTTACTAGTAAAAACAAATGCTATTTAAAGCAGGTAATATTATCCTTGCTTTAAAGATGAGGAGACTAAAGCTCAGAGGAATTAATAAATTGCAGTTAGTAGTAAATAGAGATGAAATTTAATCTAGCTCTGACTTCAAAGCCAATTTCCTTTCTACCGGCCCGTGACGCTCTCTGGTTATGTAATTTAACACATGTGTGCATGAACACACCACCTATGTGCCTATAAAAATTCAGCAAAACAGAATAGAAAAAAAATAGAACAGTTTGTCATTGATTTTCATGGGAATGGTATGCAATATATACAATAAAGTCACAGAGGAATCCCTACCTTTTGGGAAGCTGTCATAAGGCTAAGGGAAGAGGATTGAGTTGTATCTCAAACGATGGAGGGGGAAGTGGATAAGAAGAGAAAAGTAGGAACAGTCTTCTCATTTGTTCAATTTTAAAAAATACAGTAGTAAAATGTTAATATGCCCTAAGGTCTTGCTACTCAAAGTATGGGTCCATAGACCAGCAACGTCAGGATCACGCATGAGCTTGTTGGAAATGCAGACTCTTAGGCTTCACCCCAGATTTGCCAAATCAGAATTTTCATTTTAATAAGACCCTTTGTTAGATGTTCAATGTGATTTGATACACATTAAAACTTGACAAGCACAGCCTGAAGGACAGTAGTGGACTGGGGTTGCTGGAACTAAGAGTATAAATGGATTAATTCAGTAAATATACATTAGAGCCAAATTGTGAAGTACCTCTGCTTCAAGGCTAAAGGATTAAGATTTTAATTGTCTAATCTATCAAAATCCTAAAACATATAAATTATACAAGTTAGAAAAAATAGCAAAGAAAATACTATTTATTGAGAAGACCATTTAAAGGGAGCAGCTGTAATATTAATTACTAGAACTATGATTCTCAAATTGTGGTCCAGGGCCAGCAGCATCAACCTCACCTGGAACTTCATAGAGACTCAGATTCTCTGGCCCCACCCCAGGCCTACTGAGTCAGCAACTCTGGTGGTGGGGCCAAGCAGTCTTGGGTTTAATGAGCCCTCTGGGTGATTTTGATGTGTGTCTAAGTGTGAGAACCACTGTTCCAGGGGCACTGAATGTGATATTGTTTCCTGATAAAAAATAGTAAACTATTCTAGGTGTATTATTTAATGTTCTTAGGTGCATATTGGGTAGCTTACAGAATCAGTGAGATGACTAGAGAGTGAAGTGAAGGAAATGGGCAGGAACCAAAGATGTCAGAGGATCAGGGAACATGGCCCAGGGTCAAGGTACAGGTACAATTCAGAGTATTCTCCGCTGGTGCTGCCACAGACACTGTTGCCACTGGACATGTTCTGCCACTCCCAACAGGGTAATCTATAATTATTAATAGTTGGGTGCTTCATTGTTCTGTCTGTCCCTTCAGTTCCAAAGTCCTTGCTAGGAGTCTCTAATTGGCTAAGCTGAAGTCCCATGTTCAATTCTAGATCTAGAGAATAAAGAGTAGGTATGTCTAGACATCTTTGGCTTCCACAGTGGAAAATCCTCTAAAATGGAAACACAGATCTGTCAAAATAATTGCTGAGTTGTTTTGTTGTTGTTTTGTTTAGTGAATGGTTTTAAAGATACTGATGGTTTTAATGATGGGTCTTTGAATTAGCTCTTTTTACCAGTGCTGTGAAATGGAAATACAATGCATTTCTAGTAGCCACATTAAAAAGGTAAAAAGAGATGGGAAAATGCTAATAATTTAATCAATTATCTCCAAAATTTATTCTTTCAAGATATAATTAATATAAAATTATTAATGAGCTATTTGATTTTCTTTTTTTCCTTACAAAGTCTTCAAAATCAGGTATGGACTTGCATTTAACAGCACATCTCAATTTGCACTAATCATATTTCAAGTGCTCAATAGCTACTTGGAGCTAGTGACTACTATCGAACAAAGAAGCTTTATATTATTAGATATCTTAAGTAGTGATTTGGAATACTTAGGAGGCTTTTGAGGTAGGTATCTCTTGGACAAGTTCTCTCCAAAAAGATTTAGTGCATATAACTAAATTATAACCCATTAAAAACATTTCTCTGACGACTGGGGTTCTATATTCTTGGCTTGTTAGTAATCTAATTTAATTCATGGAAAACACCTGGGAAAATATATGAGCATCAATAGTTCACTGCTTCTATTTTTCCTTTCTTGCTTATAAAACTCTAGCAACTCTCTGTTCCATATAGGTTAAAATCTAATGTTCTTCAGAATTTTGTTCTTTGGTTAGTTGCCATAGAATTCTGTCATAAAGTATTGCAGAAATCATGGGACATATGTGAGTTTCTAAGGACTTGTTTAGGTTGAAGGAAAGGAGACAAATTTGGATTTAAGTAGAAAAATCTGGAGACTTAGATTCATAAGGTGTTCTAATAAATAACCAGCAGACTTTGTAAGTCTACAGGAGATATTAAAACTAACGATTGGACTGAGGCTTTAGCCTGAGTAGCTGATAAAATGAAATTATCATTGGTAGTAATTCATTCAATTTTTTAATTCATTAATTCAACAAAGTTTTAAGTGTTTACTGTGTACTTGGCACTTTTCTAGAAGCTAGGGCTATTGCTATAATTAATAGTAATAGCTCAAATTTATGGAGCATGTACTGTATGTCTGGCATTAATGTAAGTTCTTTATAAGAAATAGTATTACTTGAAGGATTATAATGCACTAATACCTTTGGAGATAGTGAACAATAAATAGAAGAGCTCAGAGTTCAATTTAATTCCATTCAATTCCATAGGCAGTTATGGGTTTGATGCTCATAACCACTATATTTTATAGCCTCTAAAATATATGACTGTCAACTTTGTGCAGTGTTGATTTTTGTGACACTTACCTTCTATAATGAATAACAATGGAGGAAGAAGAAAAGAACACCATTTTGCCATCCAGATTATGAATATATTGTCTTGTTCATTCCAAATGGTGCTTACAACAATTAGTTGACGATATGAAACTGACATCTGGAGGTATCAGAAGAGAACATATAGAGAGGGAGATTTGTACATTTATTGGCTAGCAAACTTTTTCTGTAAATGGCCAGAAAGCAAATATTTTAGGCTTTCTGGGCTCTGTGGTCTCTGTCACAGCTACTTAGTCCTTCTAGCAAAAGCAGCCATAGGTTACATGTTACAAATGGGTATGTGTTCCCAAGCAAGTTTATTTACAGAAGCAGGTTGCAGGCCAGATTTGGCTTGTGGGCTCTAATTTGTGGACCCCTGATGCAGATAAAAGTATTATTATAACATGTTAGAGTTTGAGGAGCAATCAATAATAAAATAGTTTAATCTTCTCATTTTTGTAGATGTTGAGAAAGCAAAAGTGTAAGGAAAGTCAAAACTTTCTCCAAATCATTGACGTTGCCAGAACTAGAATAAGAAGCCAGGTTTCCTTGATTCTTATTCTAGATCTCTAGCCATCAGACCTCTGTTTTGAAAGACCTTGGTTGTCACCTTAATACTGATCAAGTTATGCTATGTGGCAGGCCATGACCTGGACTGACATTGACCTGATAACATGGAAAGAAATAGAATATGGAAGAGAAATATGTCATGGTAGCACAGCAAAGAATGCCCTTATATGATAGTCAGTAGATACTAAAGCTGATATAGCTCCTCTGTTAACTTAATGGCATAAAAGGCAGTGAGCCTATGATTCTAGATCCCTTATCCTTTGTGGGTGAAATTAATTACTTATGATAGTAGCACATTCATGTGGATGTAGGGAAACAATGGGAAGGTGAGTCCTATCATGCCCTTATATCTGTATCTTCTTTTGTCTTATTTACATCGTATTTTTGTATGAGTAGTAAACAAGGTGGCTATATATTTGAATTGGGCTCAAATCTTCATTCATTACAACTTTAGAACCCAAACCTGGCCTTTGTGGTCCAACATAGCTCAGACATTTATATCCAAGTGGCAATTTAACAGGTATGTTTATAATTTATGTTTAATTTGAAATCAATCCATCATAAGAATAACCTTGAAATAACAAAAAATTTCTCCCCAAGCAAGTAGTGTTCTCTTTTCATTCATGGATAATACTTTCTCCTACCTTCTCTTCACATTTCTCAACTTATTCAAAAAACATTTCAACCAAATTTTAGTGAGAAATTTCTATATTTTCATTATTATATTATGGGCGCTGAGACAAAGGATGTGTGAATGAGAGAATTCCTGACCTACAGCAATGTAAACCCTATTTGGGAAATAGGCTGTGTCTTTTCTCTCTTCAATGAGATTGGCGTACAAAAAGGCATTCTCTGGAAAATCAAAGGGTCCACTCTCTTTGCTACCTGGGAGTTCAGTCAATGAGTAACTGAGTGGGAACCAGATAGTGATAGCTCCAGTCATTTCTGGTTCTGTCCTTTCACATTGCAGATATAAAACTAATATGGTGTCATTCCTTTTCTGCCCTTTTGAAATGCTATAAAAAACATACAAATATGAAGGGAAAAAGAAAAAAGAAGGTAGAGAGAATAAAAACTTTTAATTATTTCTGCTGCTTAATTTCCGTTAGTATTAGACAAACATTTCCAAAGTCCATGTCAAGTCTATCCACTTTTCTTGACTATTAAGCTAATTGGCCATTTTGGGTCAGTTCTAATACCAAGTGGGTATCTTAACTGTATTTGTTTTGATAAAATTTGAAACTATCCATTTCTTGTAATGAGCATAACACATGAGACAGAATCTCCTGGAAAAACTTAAGCTTTATTTCTAAGTGTTGAAATAATTCATAAAACATCATTGAAATGATTTACAAAGTGTAACTAAATGTATAATTCTTAATGACTTTCCCCTCTTTTTCAGCAGGTAAATGAATGGGCTTTTGTGACTCTTTATTTGAATAATTATAGGTAAAGAAAGCTATTAGAGGTGTTCACTATAAGATGCATAAAATATCCCCTCCCCAATAACAGTAAGCTTTATTGAAAAAGTAAAGCACTCTTTACACAATGGTTTTAAGAATGTCATTCATTACCATTATGTCTGTATTAAAGCATTTAAAAAGCACAGGTGGCATTTTCCTTAAATACTCTGGTCCTACATATTAAAGCTTAGTGTTCAAAATTACTAAGCAAAATTATGCTAAAATTTGGTATAAAATATGACTCTCCTTTTATGAATGCTATAATAAAATAATATTTTATAATAGGAATGAACAGAAACAATTTCTGTCTAGTTTGGTATTAATGTTTAATTTTAGCAACTGTAAATATGAACACTTAATGTGTATTGAAATACTTGATAATATACTATGGAAAATAGCTGTCATATGTGACAAGATAAAAATACATAATTTCCTCTGTAGGTCACCACCTTAACTTTAGAGAAAAATAACTTGAATTTCTTCAGCAAAAGTCACATAGGATATATGAATAGCCTATTGTAATTAAGATTAAAAAAAATTGGAAGGCACAAACTAATTTAGAGTTACTGCTAAATAAATCAGTGCCAGGAAACTATTTCTGATACAGTTGAGTAGTTTTTGAGTTCAAACAAATAAAAAAAATGCATTAGGTTTTAGTATTATATAACTTTCAATATTATTTCAGATATTACCCTAGAAGGACAGGTCTACTTTAATTATTTTACTTAAAGTTTGACATTATTTTATAGTGAAATACATCTTTGTTTATATGTTTAAAATTTCTGGATTTTATTTTATTCCTTATTATATGTTTTCACTTCAATTCAACAGTTTTACCATGTAAACTTTATCCAATAAGAAGACAAACAAATTGTCTGGGTTTCTCTAGAGGTAAGGATTAGTCATTATCTATCAGATTACTTAATTTAATCTAGATCAATAATTTAGTATATTTAATCTACATCATCAGTGCTAGATAGATTTTGAATTAAATTATTTTAATGGACTCTGAATACTGAGTGAGTACATGTACATTTTAGAAAATGAAGAGAGGCCCAAAGTAAAAATATGAATCACCCCAAAGCTCACAACCCAGATGTACTTAGCGTTTTCATTTTGGCAGACAATATAAAGGTTACCACATTCTAGGTAAAAATGTGTGAAAAGATATCTTACACATATTTACATATAGACTGCTAAATAAAGTTTCACAAATTAATAATTTAAGTCATGTTTTATTTGTGAATAAATATATAATAGAAATCTGGAAAATAAAAGTAGAAGAAAAGTCTTCCTGAGAAATAACTATGATAAACTTTTTGGTTAATTTTCTGGTGGTTTTACTTCTACACATATGAACATCTATGTCAGTGCCTGACAGGCAAAGCCCACAGGGAACATACCTGTAACTGAACAGGTTAAGCTTATTACCTGTTGCAGTGAGGAAGAACATATAACATGGGGAACTGTGGGACAGTGCTGTGAAAGGGTATGCAAAAGAATGACTGTTTTAGGGTTTTGTTAGGAGATTGGAGGGGCAGGGGTTAAGGAAGTGAGGCTTTGCTTTGGATTAGATACTGTCAGGAAGCAGAGCTAATTTTATGATTGAGTATCTTAATAAATCTGTCTAGAAGAAAGAAAGACTAGACTAAAGCTAATGCTGTAATTAGTAAAGAAGCAACAGTCACTCACATTAGCAATGATAATTAAATATTTGATCATTTTTGTACACTGATAATATTTATGATTTATCTGTGTTCAGACATTATGGAGAGATTTTATGTTTGTTTGGAGCCATTATGATCATGGAGTGGCCTTATCTGATGTTGAAATTGTTTATGTTCAGTGGGGAAACACCAAGACCTATCTGTAAATGCCAGGCCAACCTGTAACAACACCCAGGCCTAGCTCATAAATCATAAGGGCTATTTTTCTCTTTCTCATGTATTATGATTATATATTATATTCAATGTAAAATATAATACTCTATGAAAGTACAAAATTTGTTCCATTCACTGCTTATCTTCCCAGAGCCTAGAAATATTCTTGGTTCATAGAATACTACTTAATATTTGTTGAATGAATATAATGACTTTTTAAACAAAGAATATGTTCTCATTATGGAAGATTTGATTAATGTTGCAAAGAATCATGAAGAAAAGAAAATTTATGAGAATTCTACTTCTCACATGGTAGACTAGATAATTCACAGCCACCCTCAGAGGATTAATATAAAACTGGAAAAAAATATGCTTGAAGACATTAGAGAATAATTCAAAATGGAAGAATTATAGAACTATAAACCTGGAGAAAAACAAATTCTAGAGGAGCAAGCCCAGCATTTGAGCCTCTTTTCACCAAGGCATTTGATGATTTCAACAGAGAAAGCTAGGAGGATGAGAGCTGAACATGACTTTCAACAAAAAGCCATGGTTAGGGAACAGAAATTAAAGTTTAGGACCGATCCAATGGAGGGATTCCGGGGAGCCCCCAGGCTTTGATTTGAGTCTTCAAGAACTAAATCCTAGAAGTAAAATCAAATCCAAAATTGTCTAGTCGCGTACAAGTACTAAAGACCAGCTTCGTATCATCTCAGTTGCTGGTTGGATTAAGGTGACTTGAGATGGCTGGTGCTCTTGCCAACAGCCAGATGTAAAAATAAAATCTCTGTAAAACGATGACATCATATTAGACTTCAAATAATGCTTATAAGTTTTTATATCCAGTATCCTGCATTCAGTATAAAAATAAGCAGACATATGAAATCACAAGACAATATGAAGAGCCAAGAGGCACCATAGCCACTGGAAATAGACCTACAAACATCTAGGTAATGTAGTTATTAGACACAATTTAAAAATAACTTATGTTCGTATGTTAAAGGATGTAAAAGACAAGTTGTAAATTTTGGTTGATAATGGAAAATCATTAAGTCCACATAAAAATTTTAACTGACATTTATAATAAAATGAATAACTTTAAGAGTAGTAAGACATGTGGAAAAAGAGAATTAGTGATATGGAAGATTGTTCAGAAGAATGTATCCTGAATGAAACACAGAAAAATGTACATGAAAGAGATAACAGAGAATAAAAACATGGAGACTATAGTAAATAAGCCTAACAAATGTGTAATTAGAGTCTCAATAGGACAGGTGCAGCAGAATAGAGCAGAAGAAACATTTGAAGAAATATTGACTAAGAATTTTCTATAATTGAAATATTAACCCATAGATTCAAGTAGTACTACAAACACTAACCAAGAATTACAAAGATAAACATATGGATGCACATTATGGTAAAACTGCTAAAAACCAAATATGAAGGAAATAATCTTAAAAGCAGCCAGAATAAATGTTGACTTCTCAACAAAAATAATGAAATCTGAAAACAATGGAATGACATCTTCAAAGTTCTGAAATAAAATAGAATTTTTTACCTTAGAAAATATCTTTTAACTAATATGGTCAGATATTGACATTTTCAGATAAACAAGTTGAGAGAATTCATCACTCCATACCCACATTGAAAAAATACTAGGGGGTTCTTAGGCAGAAGTACAATGATTCTGCCTAGAAATACAGAGGTATAGCAGAAATGAACAAATTCCAAAAGCATCAGCAAATTTAATTGACTATGAAATTTTAGGATTCAAAATATCGCAATTAAAAAATATAATTTGGACAGGTTACATGGAACTAAAGTATTACAAAGTCTTTTCATTCTTAGGCTTTAAGTCAATAATACTACCCTAATCTTTACAGTGGCCACTAAATATAATAATATAGAACTATGATGCTAATAGAAGGGAAAATAAATTATTAAAAGAAGGCAAGAAAAGAGAAAAAAAGTAACATAGAATAGGCAGAACAAATAGAACTAAAGTAATAGATTTAAGGTAATAGTTGCTTTCAAACCAAGTGTATTAGCTATAGCAATAAATATAAGAAAACTACCACAGTAAATAAAGCTTGTCAGTCTAAATTTATAAGAGACACATCTTAAATATATAGGTGCACAAAGTTTAAAAGCAAAGGTAAGGATAGATTTTCTATTCCAGGTAGTATAAAATAAGCATAGTCTACTCTGTCTCTCCCACTGAGTATAGCTATAAAGCCTGAAGAGAATGCATAGAACAACTATTTCAAGATTTTGAAAAGTAAATAGCAAGAATAGATGAAGGAAGAAGACCAGAATTTGTACCATCCATTTGGCAGTGAATTGTATTTTTCTCTCTCTGCTAGCTACCAGCCTGCACCCAAGACCACCTGAAAGCTGGGTGTCTGCACCAACACAGAGGGAGATAGCTCAAGGAAAAATCATCTAGTTCACGGTGGTGGAATGCAAAAGGGGTCTTTTCAGTGAAGCAGTGGCAGCTATTATAAAATGCTCCAGTGAGGATGGGTGAAAGTATTGAAATGAATAAAAATGTAGAAAGTCTCAGGAAAAAAAAAATAAGATGTATAAAGAAGAACCAAATGAGAAATTTCAGGACTGAAAACTTAAGTAACCAAATAAAAAGTTCTAGATAGGCTAAATATGAGAATGAAGATGACACAAGAAAAATTTAGTAAAATTGAAGATAGAGCAATAGGAATTATCCAATCCACATAACACAGAAAGGAGGGGAGTGGAGCAAGATGGCTGAATAGAACCCTCCAATGATCATCTCTCTTCAGGAACACTAAATTCAACAACTATCCATGTGAGAGAGCACCTTTAGAATAACTAAAAATTAGGTGAGCTATCACAGTACCTGGTTTTAACATTATATCAAGGAAAGAGGCAGTGAAGATGGCAGGGAAGACAGTTTTGCATTGCCTATGCCACCCTTCCTGCATCCCCAGTGCAGGTAGAGAGAGAATCTGTGTGCCTGAGGGAGGGTGAGTGAAGTGATTTTGAAACTTTGCATTGGAACTGAGGGTCTCCCTGTCACAGGGGAACACAGCACAAGGCACAATTCTGCTGATGCTCATGGAGGGACCAATTAGATCAGCCTGGCCAGAGGGAAATCCTCCACCCTATCTGCAGAAACTGGCTTCACTACTGACTGACAAAAGTAGCTAGGGGCCCGAAAAAAAATTTGAAAGGCAGTCAGGCCACAAAGTCTGTAATCCTTGGACAAGTTCGAAGATTGTGCAGTCTTGGAGCCATTGAACTTGGGTGCACATGACCCAGTGAGACACCAGCAGTGGCAGCCCCTGCCCAACTCCAGGTAGGGCAGCTTGGGAAGAGTCAACTTCCAGTTGGGAAAAGGAAAGGGAAGAGCACAACCACTTTGTCTTGCAACTTGGGTACCAGTTCAGCCACAGTAAAATAAAGTGCCAAGCAGATTCTTGAAGCACCTGATACAAGGCATTTCTACACCCTGGGACTGAAGGAAACCTGCTGCCCCTAAGAGAAGGACCCAGTCCTGACAGAATTTACAACCTGCTGACTAAACAGCCTTGGGCTCTGAATAAACATCAGCGGTAGCCATACAACAGTCACCACAAGTTTTGGGTGAGACTGGGCTGCAGTAAGTTGTGATATGATACAGTCCTACTGTGATGGCCATGAGGGAGTACCCACATCATACCTCCCCCAACTCCAGTAGCCCAGCATGGAGAGTGAGGTAAGAGAGTGAAAGGCTTTGCCTGGTAATCCAGGGAATTCTCTCATATGTTACCCAATCCCACCAAGGTGGTACCACCAGGATTCTATAAGAGTCATGGTGTTATTGGGCTTGGGGCACTCCCAGGGCTGCGGTGACCAAAGATTTAGATCATAATACTCAATTCCTTTTGAATATCTGGAAAGCCTTCTCAAGAAGAATGGGTTCAGACAAGCCCAGATTGTGAAGATTAGAATAAATAAATAACTCTTCAATTCCCAGACATCCATGAACACTCACAAGCATCAAGAACATCCAAGAAAACATGACCTCACCAAATGAACTAAATAAGGCACCAGTAACCAATCCATTGTGATCGATATATGTGACTTTTCAGATAAAGAGTTCAGAATAGCTGTTCTGAGGAAGCTTAAGAAACTTCAAGACAACACAGAGCAGGAGTTGAGAACCATGTTAGAAAAATTTAACAAAGAGATTGAAATAAAAAAAATCAAGCAGCAATTACAGAGCTGAAAAATTCAGTTGACAAACTGGAAAAATGTATCAGATTCTTTCAACAGCAGAATTGATTGAGCAGAAGAAAGAATTAGTGAGATTGTACACCAGCTATTTGAAAATAGAAGAGGAAAAAAAATGAAGCACACCTATAAGATCCAGAAAGTAATCTCAAAAGGGCAAACCTAAGAGTATTTGTCCTTAAAGAGGAGATAGAGATATTGGGGTAGAAAGTTTATTCAAAGAAATAATAACAGAGAACTTTCCAAACCTAGAGAATGATGTCAATATTTGGGTAAAAGAAGGCTATAGAACCCCAAGCAGATATAACTCAAACAAAACTGCCTCACGGCATTTAATAATCAAGATTCCAAAGGTTACAGATAAATAAAAGATCCTAAGGGAAGCAACAAAAAAATAACATATAAAGGAGCTCCAATACATCTGGCATCAGATCTCTCAGTAGAAACCTTACAGGCCAAAAAAAGGCATGACATATTCAAATTGCTGAAGGAGGAAAAAGAACCTTAACTCTAGAATATTACATGCTAAAAATATCCTTCAAATGTGAAGGAAAAATAAAGACTTTCCCAGACAAAAGCTGAAGGATTTCATCAACACCAGACCTGTCTTATGACAAATGCTAAAAGGAGTTTTTCATTCTGAAAGAAATGACATTAATGAACAATAAGAAATCATCTAATGGCATAAAACTCAGTGGTAATATTAAATAAACATATGGAATACTCTTGCTGTAATTGCAGTGTATAAACCACTTATAACTTGAATAGGAAGACTAAAAGACAAACCTATCAAAAGTAATGACTACAACAACTTTTTAAGAGCTAGGCAGTATAGAAAGATATAAATGGAAACAAAAAGTCAAAAACTGGGTGGGGGGAGGGCAGTGGTGTTAAAGTATAGTTTCCTTTAGATTTTTCTTTGGTTGTTTTTTTGCAAGCAGAGTGTAGTTGTTATCTGTTTAAAATAATTGGTTATAAAATGTTTTTTGAAAGCCTCATGGGAATCTTGAATCAAAAACCCTATAACATGTACACAAAAAATGAAAAGCAAGAAATTAAAACACACTATCAGAGAAAATCACTTTTACACAAAGGAAAACAGGAAGGAAGGAAGGAAGACAGGACCACAAAACAATCAGAAATCAAATAAGAACATGGCAGTAGTAAGTCTTTATCTATCAATAGTAACATCGAATGTATTAATAAATGGGTTAAACTCTCTAGTCAAAAGACATAGAGTGGCTGAATGGATGAAGAGACAAAACTCAACTATATATTGTTTACAAGAAAACCACTTCACCTATAAAGACACACATAGACTAAAAATAAAGGGATTGAAAAAGATATTCCATACAAATAGATACCAAAAAAAAAAAAAAAAAACAGAGCAGCTATATGTCTATCAGATAAAATAGATTTCAAAACAAAAACTGTAAAAAGACAAAGAGGATCATCATATAATAATAAAGGGGTCAATTCAGCAAGAGGATATAACAATTCTAAGTATATATGCAGCTAATACTGGAGCACCCACATATATAAATCAAATGTTACAAAGCTAAAGAGAGAGATAGACCACTATATAACAATAGTTGGAGATCTCATCACCCCACTTTCAGCATTGAACAGATCATCCAGACAGAAAATCAACAAAGAAACTTTAGACTTAATTTATACCGTAGATGAAATGGACCTAATAAATATTTAAAGAATGTTTCACCCAACTATAGAATACATGTTCTTGTCCTCAACACATGGATCATTCTCAAGGGGAGACCGTATATTAGACCACAAAATAAGTCTTAAAAAATTTACAAAAATGAAACCATATCAAATATTTTATCTGACATCCGACCACAATGGGATAAAACTAGAAATCAATATCAAGAGGAACACTGGAAACTATACAAACACATGGAAATTAAACAATATGCTCCTAAATGACTAGTGGGTCAATGAAGAGATTAAGAAGGAAATTAAACATTTCTCAAATGACAATGAAAACACAACATATCCAAACCTATGGGATACAGAAAAAGTAGTAGTAAGAAGGTGATTTATAGTAATGAGTACCTATAGTAAAAAACATAGGAAAGCTTCAAATAAACAACCTAATGATGTATGTTAAAGAACTAGGGGAGAAAAGAAACAAAGCAAACCCAAAATTAATAGAAGAGAAGAAAGAATAAAGATCAGAGCAGAAATATAAGAAATTCAAAGGAAAAAAATACAAAACATCAATGAGACAAAAAGTTGTTTTTCTGATTAGGTAAAAAATATATATACCATTAGCCAGAATAATTAAGAAAAAATGAGAGAAGAGCCAAATCAATAAAATCAGAGATGAAAAAGTAGACATTGTAACTGATACTGCAGAAATTCAAAAGATCATTAGATAGTACTATGAGCAACTATATGCCAATAAATTCGAAAACCTAGAAGAAATGGATAAATTCCTAGACACATACACCTACCAAGATTGAACTGGGAAGAAATCCAAAGCTGTAATAAGTCAGTAACAAGTAACAAGAAAGAGGCAGTAAAAGAAATTTATACATCAAAGAAAAGTCCAGGACCTGAGATGGCTTCACTTGCTGAATTATACCAAACATCAAAAAAACTAATACCAATTCTATTTAAACTATTCCAAAAACCAAAGACAAGGGAATACTCACAAACTCATTAATGAGGCCTGTGTCATCTTGATAACAAAACCAGACAAAGACACAACAAGAAAAGAAAACTATAGGCCAATATCTCCAATGAACATAGGTGTAAAATTCCTCAACAAAATATTAGCAAACCAAATTCAACAAGACATTAAGAAGATTATTCATGATGATCGAGTGGGATTCATCCCAGGGATGCAAAAATGGTTCAACATATGCAAATTAATTAATGTGATACATTATATCAACAGAAGAAAGGACAAAAAACATATGATCATTTCAATAGATGCCGAAAAAGTCCTTGATAGAATTCAACATCCCTTCATGATATAAACTCTCAAAAAACTCGGTATAGAAGAAACATACCTCAACACAATAAAAGACATATATTACAGACCCACAGCTAGTATCATACTGAATGGGGAAAAACTGAAAGCCTTTCCTATAAGATCTGAAACAAGACAAGGATGATCATTTTCACCATTATCATTCAACGTAGTGTTAGAAGTTCTAGCTAGAGCAATCAGAAAAGAGAAAGAAATTAAGGGCATCTAAATTAGAAAGGAAGATATCAAATTATCCTTCTTTGTAGATGATATGATATCTACAGAAACTTGACTCCACAAAAAAGCTATTAGAAATGATAAATTCAGTAAAGTTACATGATACTAAATCAACATACAAAAATCAGTAGCATTTCTATATGCCAAGAGCAAACAATCTGAAAAAGAAACCAAAAATAATCCCATTTACAATAGCTAAAAATAAAATACATAGGAATAAATTTAACCAAATAAGTAAAAGATCTCTACAATGAAAACTATAAGACATTGATGAAATAAATTGAAGACAACACACAAAAAATGGAAAGATATTCCATGTTCGTGGATTGGAAGAATCAATATTGTTAAAATATCCATACTGCCCAAAGCAATCCAAAGATTCAATGCAATCCCCATCAAAATACCAGTGACATTCTTCACAGAAATAGAAAAAATAATCCTAAAATTTATATGGACGCACAAAAGACTCAGAATAGTCAAAGGCATTCTGAGCAAAAAGAACAAAGTTGGAGGAATTACATTACCTGACTTCAAATTATACTACAGAGCTGTAGTAACCAAAGCAGCATGGTACTGGCATAACAATAGACACATAGATCAATGGCACAGAATCGAGAAACAAGAAATAGATCCACACATCTACAGTGAACTTATCTTTGACAAAGGTGCAAAGAACATACAGTAGAGAAAGGACAGTCTTGTCAATAAATAGTGCTGGGAAAACTGGATACCCATATGCAGAAGAATGAAACTAGACCTTATCTCTCACCATATATTAATGCAAAATTAAATCAAAATGGATTAAAGACTTAAATTTAAGACCTAAAACTATAAATGTACTAAAAGAAAACATTTGGGAAACTCTTCAGAACATTGGTCTGGGCAAAGACTTCTTGAGTAATACTCTCAAAGCACAGGCAACCAAAGCAAAATTGGACAAATGGGATGACATTGAGCTAAAAAGTTTCTGCATAGTAAAGGAAACAATCAACAAAGTGAAGAGAGAATCCACAGGAAAGTAGAAAATATTTGCAAACTGCCCATCTGACATGGATTAATAGCTGGAATATATAAGGAGCTCCAACAACTCAATAGAAAAACTCAAATAATACAATTAAAATATGGAAAAATATCTGAATAGACATTTCTCAAAAGAAGACAAACAAATGGCCAAAAAGTTTATGAAAAAAGGCTCACTATCATTAGTCATCAGAGAAATGCATATCAAATTAAAATAAGATATCATCTTACTCCAGTTAAAATGGCTTTTATCAAAAAGGCCAAAACAAATGCCAGCAAGAATGTGGAGAAAGAGAAACCCTTGTGTGCTGTTGGTAGAAATGTAAATTAGTGCAACCGCTATGGAATACAGTATAGAGATTTCTCAAAAACACTAAAAATAGAACTGCCCTATAACCTAGGAATCTCACTGCTAGGTATATATCCAAAGGGGGAGAAATCAGTATATTAAAAAGATGTCTGCATTTCCATGTTTATTGCAACAATACTCACAATAGCCAAGATTAGGAATCAACCTAAGTGTCCATCATTGGATAAACAGATAATGAAAATTTGGTACACAAACGCAGTAGAATACTACTCCTCCATAAAAAAAATAACATTCTGTTATTTGCAGCAATATGGATGGAATTGGAGAATATTATATTAAATGAAATAAGCCAAGCACAGAAAAAGAAATCTTACATGTCTTCATATATTGGAACTAAATATTAAAATAATTGATCTTGGGGAGACAGAGTAGAATGATGTTTACCGGAGGCTGGGAAGGGTAGCAGGGAGGGATGGATAAAGTGGTGATGGTTAATGGGTGTAAAAATATAGTTAGATAATCATATATAATGAACAATATTTGGTAGCATGAAAAAGTGAATATAATAAATAAGTTATGGTATATTTTAAAATAACTAAAAGAGTGGCATCAGGATGTTCCTAACAGAAAGAAATGATTAATGCTTGAAGTGATGGATACCCCAACTACCCTGATTTGATTATTACACATTATATGGCCGTATCAAAATACCACATGTAATGTATAAAGATATACAACTCTATGTACCCATTGTAATTAACAATAAATATGTAAATTGATAAACACATATTCTATAAATATATTTTTTATGTCAGAGATTTTTCCATAATCTAACTCAGTACCTTTTCCAGATATTTCTCCACACATCTTCCATTGCTATGGACATTTGAAATTAGAGTAAAACTCCCCCCCAAAAAACATTGGTAAAAAATATATACAACTCTTATGTACTCATAATAATTAAAAATAAGTTTTAAAACCCCCCATACAAATAACACAGAGAAAAAAGATCCAAAGAAAGTGAACAAAGTATTATGTATGTAAGGAACAATACTGAAAAGTGCATTTAATCTTTATGTCATAAAGTCCTCGAAGGAAGGTGCAAATACACTGAAATATATGTGTGAAGAAATGATGGGAAACTTTCTAAATTTGGTGAATGGCATAAATCTACATATATAAGCATTGCTAAAGACAGAAGAAAATAAATCCAAAGAAATCCTGCTCAGACAAAAACACACCTGAAAACTAAAGGCAAAGAAAAGTTTTGAAAGCAGCCAGAGAAACACATATTAAAGACACAATGATATGAATTATAGAAGATTTCTGATCAGAAATCATGGAGGTCTAATGAAATGGCATTACATGTTTAAAGTGTTAAGAAGAAAAGAACTACCAATCTAGAGTCTATGTCCAGCAAAAATATCATTCAGGGTTGAAGATGAAATAAAAACATTCTCTGTTGAAGAAAATGTAAAAGAATGTTTCTAGCAGACTTGCTCTAAAAGAACTGATAAAATATTAATAAATTCTTCAAATACACAGGAAATGTTACCAGAAGGAAACTTGAAACAGCAGGAAAAAAAACTAAACGTAATAGAAATGGAAAATATCTAGATAAATAATAGGTTATTGTATTTAACCAGATATCTATGACTGTACTTCTCCCATAGGCATGTTTATTTCCAGAAACATCTCAATTCTTAGTTTAAATCCTATTCTTAGTTCTTCACAGTATAATTAATTTTCTCATTATTTTCATTCTGTAGCCATTTGCTTCTACGTGTTGAGTCCAATTCTTATTTTGGTTTTCCATATAACTTAAATTCCTAATCTGCAAAATGAATTAAGTTCTTATCTCCGGTTCACTTTTTAATTCTGATATTGTATTTTTTGTTTCCTTGTAATCCATTCTTATCTTATTATTCTTCAATTTTTAAGTCTCATACTATTGTCTTTTAATATAAGCCTGTTTTACCCTTATTGCTTTTAACTCATAATCCATGGTTATCAAGTCTTCTTTCTTGGACAATACTGAAGTCTTTAAAATATTTTATTTCTATAGAAATTATTTTCATATATCATTTATTCATTGAATCTTCAGGCTGATATTCTCTGTATATAGCAAAGGACTGTACCATGAGGCCATACTGGATGGAAACCTGTTAGTTGCTAGAAACTGAAACACTAGATTTACAAATAAACCTTCTACTGTAGTTGTAGCTCTTTAATAAAATTTCCCTAGCCATTGAGTGAACTTATAGAGGCAGGTATAGGGGAGCCAGGCAAAATAACACATTCTGCATTTTCGTACAACTAGGTCTTCATGTATCTCTTCTTAGTCAATAATGGATAAACAGAATATTAAGTTTTAGAACATGATATATTTTAAAAGTAGTGGGTGGGAATATTAGCTTGATGACTAGGAAAATCTTAACTGTTTCAACTTTGATAATAATTATCTAAACCCAAATGACATGAGTTTTGAACCTAATAATTACAAATTCAGTTATTACATCACTATATTAATGTTTCCTTTTTAGTAGGATTTTGAAAAAAATAGATGAATCAACAGTACTTTTCAAGAAATTGCTAGCAAATACACAGGGCAACTTATAGCTGATACAAATTTCATTCTTAGTTCTGAATGAAATACCCTGCACAAAGTTTATCCTTTGTACAGAAGTTTTGCATTATACAGGCCATCTTCTATTGTGTTTTGGCAATATATGTCTAAATTTTTGTAATGTGATAATACCAGCATGAATATTAATGACAAATTTGTTGCTTTACAAGTACATTTTAGATAATTTAATTTCATGAAATAATAGTAGTGAGCTTTCATTAAGGTTTTGGTTATATATAGCCATTAAGGACAACAAATGTAAAGTTTCTTTTTCCTTCATTTATATTACTATGTATAACAATTTTTAGAGTTTATATAATCCAATTATATTAATTGTTCAGACAATATTAAGGTACATTATTAATGTTTTAGGAAAACACTTCTTATAATTTATTTATTCGAAGTTTTCATGGCCAGTCCTACACTGACAGGGCTTCAGAGCAATTCATTGCTGTATAATCTAAGTGAAGCTTGTTCATGGCATGAACTAAAAAATAATAAATGGCTAGCATTACTTATGTCCAGAATAAAGGCACTGACATATTTGTCATAGAAATACTTAATGAACAGTCAGCTCTTAAATCAACTTACGGTAAAGTTGGTACAGAGTTTAAGCTTCAATAAATCTTCTGTGCTACAAAGAAAGGCAATAATAAATAAACACAAGTGTACATACGTATATTTTATTTTTTTAAGAGAAAAAGACGTGAAGCAGCTCAATAAGGTAAACACAACCACAGGTCAGAAAAGAGAGACATTTCTAAGCCAAAAACTGGGCTGACACCACATGTTTTCTGAACTTTAGATCTA
This sequence comes from Lemur catta, assembly GCF_020740605.2. NCBI lineage: Eukaryota > Metazoa > Chordata > Mammalia > Primates > Lemuridae > Lemur > Lemur catta. Next base: position 157,969,948 of record NC_059128.1, read on the forward strand.
AATTTGGAAAGTGGTTGTCTAGAGTTTATAACCTGTGGGGTTACCAGGACAGAAAATACAATGTAAAAGCAGGCTCAGTATCTAAACCAGGACTTTGATAGGGCTCTCCATTTATTCAATAATTCATTCAACAAATTTGCAAAGCCCCTATCTGGCCGTATTCTGGTGCTGAGTATACATCTGTGCAAAAACAAACTCCTGCTTGTGTGGAACTTATGTTGTAGTGAAAAGGAGCTCCTGGACTAGCTAGGAGCACCAGGGTGAGAAGGCAAGTGGGGACAGAACCTCCTGAAGAGAAACTGAAACACTTTACCAGGTGACCTGTTATATCATAGCAGAAGGGGGAGCCCTAAAATATCATTGTAACATTTGAATTTCAAATAAGTGTCCCAGGGATGCAGAGAAGCTCAAAACCATTATAAAAAAAGAGTTTAAAGGTGAAGGCATCAGCAGAAAGAACACAAGAGACTCCTAGAATTGATAAATAAATTTAGCAAAGTCTTAGGTTATAAAATCAATGTAAATAAATCAGTAGCATTTCTATAGACCAATAACACTCAAGCTGAGAGTGAAATCAAAGACTCAATAACTTTCACAATAGTTACAAAGAAAATAAAATAACTAGGAATATCCTTCTCCAAGGAGGTGAAATATCTCTGCAAGGAGAACTACAAAACACTGAGGAAATAAATCAAAGAGCACAGAAACAAATGGAAAAACATATCATGCTCATGAATCAGTAGAATCAACCTTGTTAAAATGCCCATACAACCCAAAGTGATTTACTGATTCAATGCAATCCCCATCAAAATACCAATGTCATATTTCACAGATCTAGAAAAAATAATTCCATGCTTCCTCTGGAACTAGGGAAGAGCCTGAATAGCCAAAGCAATCTTAAGCAAAAAGAACAAATCTGGAGAGATCACGTTACCAGGCTTCAAACTATGCTACAAAGCTATAGTAACCCAAACACTATGATATTAGTACAAAAATAGAGACATAGATCAATGGAACAGAATAGAGAACTGAGATATAAAACCATCTACCTGCAGCTAACTGACCTTTGACAAAGCAGACAATATACACTGGGGAAAAGGAGCCCTATTCAATAAATTGTGCTGGGAAAATTAGATAGCCACATGCAGAAGAATGAAATAGGACCGCTATCTCTCACCACACACAATAATAGTTCAAGGTGGATAAAAGACTTAAATATAAGGCATGAAACCATAAGAATTCTAGAAGAAAATGTAGGCAAAATATTTCTAGATATCTTTCTAGGCAAAGAATTCCTCACTAAGACCCCAGTGGCAATTACAGCCAAAACAAAAATAAATAAATGGGATTTGATTAAACTAAAAAGCTTCTGCACAGCTGGGGAATTAACCAACAGAGCAAATAGACAACGTATAGAATGGGAGAAAATATTCACATACTGTACACTTGACAAAGGGTGAATATCCAGAACCTACAAAGAGCTCAAGCAAATTAGCAAGAAAAAAAAAAAAACATTAAAAAGTGGGCAAAAGACGTGAATAGCAGCTTTTCAAAAGACAGACAAATGGCCGGTAAACATATGAAAAAAATGTTTCACATCACTAATCATTAGGGAAATGCAAATTAAAACCATAATGAGATATTACCTTACAGCAGTTAGAATGGCTTTTATTAAAAAGTCCAAAAACAATAGATGCTGGCATGGATGCAGAGAGAAAGGAATGCTAATACACTGTTAGTGGGACTGCAAATTAGTACAACCTCTATGGAAAACAGTATGGAGAGTACTCAAAATACTAAAAGTGACCTACCATTTGATACTGCAATCCTATTACGGGGTATCTACCCAAAGGAAAATAAGTCATTTTATCAAAAAGACACCTGCATTCAAATGTGTATTACAGTACAATTCACAATTGCAAAGATGTGGAATCAACCCAATTGCCCATCAATTCATAAGTGGATTAGTAAAATGTGGTATATGTATGCCACGGAGTACTACTCAGCCATAAAAAGGATGAATTAGGGCCTTTTGCAACAATTTAGGTGGAACTGGAGACCATTCTCCTAAGTGAAGTATCTAAGGAATGAAAAAACAAATACCACATTTTCTCACTATTAAATTGGAATTAACCAATGAGCACATGTGCACAGAGGGAAGTAAAACTCGGTGGAAATCAAGGAGAGGGGAGGATGGGAGGAGCAAAAATCCATCTAACAGGTACAGTGAGCACCATTTGGGTGATGGGCACACTTGTAGTCATGAGTCAAGAATTACAAAATCAATCCATGTAACCAAAAACATTTACACACCCTTAATATTTTGAAATAAAAAAAAGAACAACAAAAAATTAACTCCTACCTAAATATCTTTGTAAACCTAAATTCCAAAACATTTGTATAATTCTACCTCTAAGAAAGCCAATAAAAACAAAAATAACAACCCTCCACAACCAGTATATGAATTCATTCCAGATAAAATTTACTTTATGGAACACTCTGGCAAAGATTTAAAATAAATATTTTTAGAATGCTTAAATGGATAAATGTAGGCTTACTTTCTCTTGAAAATTAAAAATGAATGTATAAAATAAAAGTAAGCAGAAATGAGACAAGAATAATTCCTGTAAAAAAAAAATGAATCAATTAGAAGTGTTGGGAACAAAACATGTAGTCATTGAAATAAAAAGCTCAATAGATGAGATAAATACCGGAATCAGCTCAATTTAAAAGAGAATCAGTTAGTTTGCCACACAGACAAAGAGAAAAACAAGCAAACAAAAAGTTGTTAGGAGAAACAGGATAATTTTAGGGTTTATAACCTGTGCTGTTCAATGTGACAGCTACTGGCCACAAGCGACTAGTGGGCATTTGAAATGTGGCTAGTCTGAATTGAGACACACTATAAGTATAAAATACACACCAGATTTCAAGAACTTAGTGCAAAACTAGTTAGCTCATTAATTATTTTTGTATTAATTACATGTTAAAATCATAACATTTAGGATATATTGGGTTAAATAAAATATTAAATGAATGTCATCTATTTCTTTTTACTTTTTCATGTGACTACATAACAAAATCTTATATACATGTATATGGCTTGCATTACATTTCTAGTGGACAGTGTCGTTCTATGCAATATTACTTTTATGCAAGAATTACAGAAAATATTATCAGAGGGATTGGTGGAGAAGAAATATTTGAAGAGATATTAGTGAAGTTTTTTTTTGTACAATTGAAAGAAAGGTATAATCACATCTAGGTGGTACATCAGGTGATGTTCAGGATAAATTAAGTACAGGCATATTTAGAGACTGTACAGTGAAACTGAAGAAATTGGGTATAAAGATATCAATTTAAACCTGGTAGTGTGCACCAACATTTAGACTGACTGATGGTAGACTCCTCTGGAGGCCCCAGGCTATGGAGTGACATATTTAAATTGGTGAGCTAAAACAACTGTCAATGCAAAAATACTGTACCAAACCAAGCCATTTTCAAGTATGAGGAAACAAGAATAATGGAAAAGATCTTTTTAAATATACAACATCTAGTTTACCATCCATAGAGACTCACTAAGAGAGTTACTGGAGGATGTACATCAGCAGGGACAGTAGCCCAGAGGAAGGCATGGCATATGAGAATAGCAGTGAGCGCAGAAACTGATAAATATGAGTAGCTTTAACTCACTCTTTTTATTAGCTTTCTTTTTCTTCATTTCAAAATAGATAAAGTTAAGTTAGGTGAAAGTAATAAAATGTGGTAATACAGATGTTTGATGTATACTTAGAATATGCTAACATCAGGAATATAGAAATACTGAATCATTTAATATGAATATAAATTGTGAAATTAAAGGTAATCCATGACAGTAAAGAAATGTGACATATAGTTTTTCATGTAGGAAAGGAGAAAAACAGGACTCCAGAAAATATATTAATGCAGCAGGAGCATGAAGTGGGGTGGGGGGAGAAGAGAGGGAAATGGGTAGTGAGCAAGGAGCATGAAATAAGATTTTTAAAAGTCCAAATGGATCTGTAGTCTCACTGTATGCAAATGGATTAAATACTCTGACTAAAACTAAGAAATTATTAGACAAAAAGAAACATAACCTAAATAAGAGGCATATATAAGACTCAGATAATGCAAAACAAACAGAAATAAGAGAATAGAAAAATGTGTATTTAGAAGATGCTTACCATGTATTAGAAATTCAATAAATGTTACTTATTTTACAGTTTTCTTCCAGGTGATAGATGTTTTCATATTAGAATTATTAGGTTCTTTATTTTACAACTCAAGTCTTGAAACAGACAAAATGAAGAGAAATGCCTTAAAAAATAGCAATGTTCTTTTTTGTACAAGGTCAACATTTTCAAAGCACAGGGGCATAGGCGATAAATCACATCCATGTAGCATCACTGAAATAGCTCCTTTCCCCTTGCCTAGAGCTCAATTTAAATACATGTCAGGCTCTTCACATCTGCCAAGCAGTGTGTAGTCTGTCTCTGGTCATGTACAATAAAGAAACATGACACCACCTGTTCTGTGGAGATTGCAGTCTGGGGAATTCAGGTTCTTGACCTGATGAATGGACCTGGATGGAGATTTGTGTTAGGCTTCAGGAAATCGTTGGACTTCCTGAAATGGTACACAAAATGTGGCTGTATGCATTTTTCAGTATGATAGGTCAATAAATTTCATCACATTCTGAAAGGTGTTGATGTCTCCCAAAATTTTCATACCACTACTTTAATATTGGTTAGTAAACCTGGGCCCATGAAAGTTAAAGGAGGTAATGAAAAGGTAGGCTTTCACACATTTAGATTTTTCCTACTTATAACCCAACTCAGAAAATTACATTCTTTATTTTACAATAATTGGCATCCCAAAAGATGCTTTTTATTCATTCTTTTTGGAGGTAAAGGTGTTCTTACAGAATCCAACTTGTAAGGTTTAAGGCTTCTGACAACTAGCTTCAAATGGACTTTTATGGCCCATTCTTAGTTATACTTGCAAATTGGTAAGAGTGGCTGAATGGTAAGAGCAAAAAGCAAAGTCCAAACAAACAAAAACCTCAGATAATCTTCAAATCTCATTTTAGCCAATATTTTTTGTACTTTGCGTATTCACTTTTTTAGTAAGTACTTAAAATAGGTTTCAAAAATAAGTCTTCTGAGTTCTACTTCCATGTCCTGTTCCTCTCTCCCCTGTAGTGAAGTGTTAATGACCCAAGGCAAAAGACCTGAAACCTCGAAAATGGCTCAAGGAGTTTAAACATGAGGTAGTTTCCTATTTTCTGGCACCCTGGCTGCTTTTATCAACTTGCTCTCAGCCTTATGGTAAATGCAGACATAGGTGTGAATAAATAACATAAAATACTTCTGGGGGTGCTGGTAATGTTCTGTATCTTGATGCGGATGCTGCTTAGATGGATGTGTTTAGTGTGTGAAAATTATCAAGCTGAACATTTATGACCAATATCTTTCATAGGTAGATTTATTCACTCAAATGTTCTAAAACAGAAATGCTCACTTTTATTTTCAAAACACAAATCCATCTAGGTGTCACTTGTCATGTCTTTAGACCATCCATCTGAGATGGATGCTTCATTATTGGCTGGTTTCTTCCTGCCTTTTTAACTTTCTCCTCCTCTCCCCATTCTACCTTGCCCTGAGTGTGCATTCACACTGCTCCCTTTAGTGCCCAGTGCATGGTGCGGAATAGATTATGTTAATAACAATTTCCTCATGACATGGGAAATAACAGGAAAGAATTAAGGCACATACAGAAAATACCTTAATGATAGGCAAGAGCTAAACTCCATGGCTACAACCTTCTGCACAGGGCTCGTGGCCGGTTCTCTGTAAGACCCAAGGAGCAGCATGATGTTGTGTAGTGTAGACTCCTGGCTCTCCATCCACCGCAGGAGTTTCTTTAAACATGTGCCTCTTCTCTAGTCTGGATTCTGAGCCCCCAGACTTCTCTTGGGCTCGGGGAAGGTGTTTTCCTCTCACCAACCAGATTCAAATCTTCCCCAAATTCAGCATAATCCACACAGATAGGAACTTTAATCATGATGGAAACACTTTCTTATATGAGAAAGGGGTACAATAATTAAAGTGTAAATATTCATGGCCTTTCCCCTGTGTTGAGTAATGAGTGGAGATACAGATTCAAGTCCTTTGCAGCTGGGGACTGGGGACAGGGAGGAGAGGAGGGAGCCAGTGCATCAGGACTGCTCAGGAGAAAGGGGAGATTGTGTAACTACTATGAGGCATGATGCTCTGGGAAAGAGACAGATAAGGGTTACTGTTAGGAAGTGTTCCTTGTGTTATGTGGTAAATTACTCTTTGCACCTCACAAGAAGATTTGCAGTTAAGAACTACCAGGTCTTTGGAGGAAAAATGTGATTCTTTTTGTTCCCTCATGATGCTAGAACTGGCCTTAAGAGAGGGCAAGATGTCTCAGTTTTATCAGATTATATGTATCAACATATAAAGATTTATAGCACAGTTTTCCAGAACTTGTCTGTTTAGGATAGAATTTTTACTTTATTGCTGTACAACTAAATGATCAATTAGAGGCCTTGTCCCACCTACCCTTTTCCCTCACCAAAAGAAAAGCAAAGGTACAGTCAACATCTCCCAATACTCCTAGCCACATTTAAAAGTGCTGAAGCTGGAGTTTTCTAACTAGTTTAACTTTTAATTCCAAACTTTAAAAATTCCTGGAACAGTTTTCTAATAAAACTTATGGCCAAACACCTGGACTTTCCTTCCTTCAGAATTTATTATAGTAATAATCATAATTAATATTTATAGAGTACTCTGTTGTGTGCAGTAACTTTTCATTTATTTAATCCTCATAACCTATAAGTAGTTACTATTATTATGACTCTCATCCTCATTTTACCAAAGAAGAAACAAATGCAGAGAGAGGTTAAGTGACTTGCTCAAGGTCACTCAGATGGTAAGTGGTAGAGCTCAGATTGAAGCCCAGGCAGTTTAGCTGTGGATCTATGCTTTTAATCACCATGTTTTTACTGTCTAAAAATATCACTTTGTCAATTTCATGCCCAGCATAGATGCTGGTGGTGTAGGGGTCAAAGGAGATGCAGAGTTGAGGGGGTTGTATTTGTTGTGAGTGAAGGTCATTGTGTATAGGGATCAGTAAAAAAACTCTATTTCCAAAATGCTCTATTGTATATTTCCTTTTCCAAGTACACTTTACAATTAGCTTGCCAAATTCCAGTAAAAAATATTGTTGAGATTTTGATTGGGTTTGACATCTCATGAGATCATGAAATATCTTTCCATTTTATTGTCTTATATTAGCCAATAAGTTTATTTGTTCATCTAGGTTGTGCACATTTCTGTTATTTGTAGTTTTATTTGTGTTGCTACTATGAATGGACTTCCATTATATTATAAATCCTGTTCTTGGTATATAGAAGAGTTGTTACATTGTCTGTATTTATTTGGCAAATAGACCCCTCATTGAAATATTTTGTTGGTTCTAGCAGATTTTGTTTCCTAGTTGTTGTGTCTTATTCTACTGCTTAATACTATTCACAGCTAATGGTCATTTCATTTTTTTCATTCAAATGTTTATACATTAATTATCAATTTTATAATGTGCTGAACAGTACTGGTGATAATTAGTGTCCTATTAGGAGGACCATAATTATTTCACTTTCAAGTTGGTTTTTGAATTGAGCTGAAAGTTCTTTACCATGTTAAGAAAGTACCCTTCTATTCTCTTTCTCCCAAGTTATTATAATTATTTTTAGTACAACTATGAAATTTTGTCAAATGCCATTTTAGCACCTTCTGTGATTTATTTTAATCCTTCTTCTATTAAAACACTTAATTGTATTCCAATATTGGACCGTGAACTCATTCCTAGAATGAACTCATGTTGTAGGTAGTATATATTGGTCAAAGGCAAAGCCTTTGATGTCTGACAGATTTTGGTATTTCAGCTTTCACAAGTATTATTTGTATGATTTTTTGCAATTTTTCTCACTTTTCTGAGCCTCATTAATGTTACATGTAAACATGAATAACATTAATTTCCATCTTCATAGGGTTAGTTGGGGTGATAATTTATATTCATCACTTAGCACATCACATAGCACATTGCCTGACTCATTATAAATACATAATAAAAGTTTTCTGCTATTATCTCTATTATTAAGAAACAGATCCACTTTAACATTTTGTGTATGACATTACCTCTGTATCCATAAATGAGATTGTTATGTTGAATTTTTTGTGCTACCTTATCTTTAAAAAAATCGATTTTTAAATCATCTTTAAGAATGAAACAATAGTTAGTACTCCCTCCATTGAAAATAAGAAACAATCTTTAGCTAAATTCCCCATTTGATCTCCCTCTTCCTTCTCCCAGTTTTGTATTGTTAGTGGGCTCAACTAAATATGTCAGCATTAGGAGCAATCAGCTAGTGATTAGAAGTTGTGTGTGTGTGTAGGTGTAGGAAATCTTGTGACCAATATTTCCTCCTTTCTTTCTGTCTCCACTCTCACCTACTTACTATCATAAATCCTGTGGGGCATTATTAGTATCCAAATTAATGGAAAATGTTTTCTCAGTTATGGGAATATCCCTATGCACCCACAACAGGGAGCCCTTGGGCGGTGTCAGAAAGGGATAGATCTTAGAAAGAGCTTGACCCATGGAAACTTGTGGCCTTGGGTGTGACAATGATTGATATTAACCTCAAATATTTGTGCCAAATCTCTCTGGAAAGCTAAGAAGCTGGGCATGTAGACCAAGTCCTTCCTGCCTCTAAGAGTACAGGAAGAGTAAGAACCAAGAGGATTCTTCTGTAGAGGCTTTTTACATGTTTCCTGTTTGTGAAGGTAAAGATTCCCTACTTTCCACCATCTTCAGGACTGTGGCCACCTATGGTTCTACAGTTTCCAATGAGAAAAAAAATAGAGTAATAAAAAATTCATCTGGGGTGACATAGCAATGAGAAGGAGAGAGAGCAGAACCCAAAGAATACCTAGCCAGGGCAGCTAGCAGATGGTAACCTGATTAAAAATAATAAAAGAACTTGAAGAATATTTAGAACATATATTAAAAAAAACATGATTTCTGACCTTAATAATTCAAAAGAAGGGTTGAAACAGAAAATAAAATCCCTGGTTGAAAAAAGGACAGGGGAAAACGGAGTTGGAGAGCAGATGGGAAAGTATTGTATTAATATGATACTTGGAGAATCTGTATAGTACATATTTTATGCAAATAATGGCAATCCATTGGGAAAAAATAGAACACATGAAGGAAGACAAAAGTTGAGTAATACACTGAAATATCTCTGAACTGAAGTAATAGCTGATTGGGCAAATTGAAGGGCAGATTGGTGAGACAAAACTGGAATAGACTGATAAAATCACTGGTGTTTAAGAATGGAGGGGGAACCTTAAAAAATTCTGCAAAACTAAATCAAGTTACTTAAGAATGTCAGACTCATTGTGTTTCTCCTTTATAGCACTGAGAAATAGAGGATTGTGGAATAGTGTCTAGACTTCAGAGGAAAAAGTACTACAATATAATGTTACTGCACCCAGCAAAGATATCCTTCTTATATCTATAGAAACTTAAAGACTCCACAAAGAAAAACTGAAGGAACTGATAAATTCAGTAAAGTTGCAGGGTACAAAATCAACATATAAAAATCAGTAGCATTTCTATATGCCAAGAGCAAACAATCTGAAAAAAAAAACAAGAAATAATCCCATTTATAATAGCTACAGATAAAATACCTAGAAATAAACATAATCAAAGAAGTAAAAGATCTCTACAGTAAAAACTATAAAACAATTGAAAGAAATTGAAGAAGACACAAAAATTAGAAATATATTCCATGCTTATTGATTAGAAGAATCAATATTGTTAAAATATACATACTACCCAAAGCAATCCACAGATTCAATGCAATCCCCATCAAAATACCAGTGACATTCTTCACAGAAATAGAAAAAATAATCCTAAAATTTATACAGAACTACAGAAGACCCAGAATAGTTAAAGGCATCCTGAGCAAAAAGAACAAAACTGGAAGAATCATGTTACCTGAGTTGAAATTATACTACAGAGCTGTAGTAACCAAGACAGCATGGTACAGCCATAAAGACAGACACTCAGGCCAATGAAACAGAATAGAGAACCAAGAAACAGATCCACACATCTATAGTGAACTTATCTTTGACAAAGTTTTCAAGAACATACGCCGGGGAAAGGACAGTCTTGTCAATAAATGATGCTGGGAAAACTAGATGTCCACATGAAGAACAAACCTAGGAATCTTCTCTCTCTCCATATACGAAATTCAAATCAAAATGGATTGAAGACTTAAATCTAAGACCCGAAACTATGAAACTACTAAAAGAAAACATTGGGGAAATGCTTCAGGACACTTTTCTGTGGAATGATTTCTTGAGTAATGCCCCCAAAGCACAGGCAACCAAAGCAAAACTAGACAAATGGGATCACATCAAGCTAAATAGCTTTTACACAGCAAAGGAAACAATCAATATGGGGAAGAGACAGCCCTCAGAATGGGAGAAAAATTTGCAAACTACCCATCTGACAAGGGATAAATAACTGAAATATATAAGGAGCTCCAACAATTCAGTAAGAAAAAGTCAAATAATCCAATTAAAAAACAGGCCAAAAATCTGAATGGAAATTTCTCAAAAGAAAACATACAAATGGCTGGGCGCGGTGGCTCACGCCTGAAATCCTAGCACTCTGGGAGGCCGAGGCGGGTGGATTGTTTGAGCTCAGGAGTTTGAGACCAGCCTGAGCAAGAGCGAGACCCTGTCTCTACTAAAAATAGAAACACATTAGCTGGCCAACTAAAATATTTATATAGAAAAAATTAGCCGGGCATGGTGGCGCATGCCTATAGTCCCAGCTACTCGGGAGGCTGAGGCAGGAGGATCCCTTAAGCCCAGGAGTTTGAGGCTGCTGTGAGCTAGGCTGATGCCATGGCACTCACTCTAGCCCGGACAACAAAGCGAGACTCTGTCTCAAAAAAAAAAAAAAAAAAAAAGAAAAGAAAACACACAAATGGCCAACAGCCATATGAAAAATGCTCAATATCTTTAGTCATCAGAGAAATGCAAATCAAAACTACAATGAGATACTATCCCAGGCCAGTTACAGTGGCTTTTATCAAAGAGAGAGGCAATAATAAATGCTGACAAGGATGTGGAGAAAGGGGAACCCTGTACACTGTAGGAAGGAATGTAAATTAGTGCAACCACTGTGTAGAACAATATGGAGTTTCCTGAAAAGAACTAAAAATAGACCTACCTTATGACTCAGCAATTCCATTGCTGGGTATATATCCAAAGGAGGAGAAATCAGTATATCAAAAAGATATGTGCACTCCCATGTTTATTGCAGCACTATTCACAATAGCCAGGATTTGGAATTGACCTACGTGTTCATCAATGGTGAATGGGTAAAGAAATTGTGTTACATATATGCATTGAAATATTAATATATATCCACAAAAAAGAATAAAATTCTGCCATTTGCAAGAACATGAATGGAACTGGAGGACATTATGTTAAGTGAAATAAGCCAAGCACAGAAAGACAAATCTTGTATATTCTCATTTATATGTGGGAGCTTAATATTAAATACAGTGGATCTCATGGAGACAGAGAGTAGAATGACAGAGAGTTAGCAGAGGCTGGTAAGGGTAGCAGGGAGGAGAGAAAAAGTGGGGATAATGGGTGTAAAAATACAGTTAGATAGAATGAACAATATTTGATAGCACAACCAAGTGACTATAATCAATAATAAGTTATTATATACCTTAAAATAACTAAAAGGATGGAATTAATGTTTCTAGTTCAAAGAAATGATAAATCCCTGAGGTGATGGATACTTCAATTACCTTGATTTGATTAATTTACCTTGTATGCCTGTATCAAAACATCATATGTACCCTATAATGATATACAACTATTATGTACCCACAATAATTAAAAATTTAAAAAATTAAAAAAAATTGAACTACACAGTAATAATCTTTAAAGAAAGCTGATATCTTAAAATCAATTTATGAAAATTTAACTTTATTAAATATTTTTAAGAAATATAACTTTCCATTCTAGGATTTAATATCTATCTAGTTGCCAAGATAAACAGTAAATAAACACATTAATGTATGTTACTTCTATACAAACATTTATATAAGTTTAGGACTAATATGAGTTATTTAATATACTAAATATTTCCTCACTGTTACATAAAAAAATTGTATGTGGAACTGTGAGGTAATTTGTGAGTACCTCTGAATGACAAATTAGGAAATGGCACAAAAACAAGGAAGTAAGCAATGGAGGATTCTAGGAAAATGTTCATTTATGCAATAATTTATTGCATTCATAACTACTGAAAAGAAGGATTTGGTCTTTTCCCTTACTGAAATACTAATCCCACTCAAATCCTCCTTAAGCTCCAAAGCAGTGTTTATCTCTAATATTAGCTGCAGAACAACCCACAGACCTTGATGACATTTAGAAAGTCATCTTTCAGTCTCAAGGACATAAGGTAGGAGCGTTTGCCCTGGATTTTTATTGGTGTACGCGATGAGAGAGAATGTTGAAACTGTACAGAGCATCACATCCCACATGAAGCACACATGTACTCCTTACAAAAATTGTGTGCATATGTTTTGTGAAATGCAGGATCATCCAAAACATAGCACCCAGGGCAGAAGTCTCTCTTGCTTGAGTCAAATGGGGTTCTGATTATAAAATATCTCAAAATGGTAAGTAGCAAGACGTTTTAGGATGAAACCCATGGGACATAGCAACAGACACACTGGAAGGAAAATGTATAATTAAAATGTCATTATTTAAAAAAAATTCTCAGAAATTGAAATAGATTCAAGGCCAACCCCTTCATGTCCAAATTAAGGAAAGTTGTGTGCAATATCAGCTTCATGCTTGTTGTGGCCTTTTGACCCCCCAAGCTGCCCTTGTCTCTTTGAATGAGAGAATTTTGTCCATATTTTTGTAGCATGTCATCAGATCACTTCCTGGGAGCATATCGTTTTCCCAGGTGGAGATGGTCAGTCAGTGTTCAGGGATTCACGAAGTAGGGCCCACAACCTATAAGGAAATCCGTGGGGTCCCTGACATTATAAGTAAAAATCTGCATTTGTGCTTAATTACATTTTTTGAGTAGAAGATAGGTAGCTTTTATCATATTCTGAAAAAGATCTATGAGGTTAAATGCTACTGCTAGCCTCTCTATGCATTTTAATGAGAAATTCTTTGCGGTTTCTGACATTTGAAGAATATAATTCCTATGTCCGGTATGGTCTTTTGCCAACTTTTCCCAAAAGTTTTCTGGAACCAATTTTTCTTTCTATTTTTAAAAGTAATTTGTACTGGCCAGATGTGGTGGCTCATGCCTGTAATCCCAGTACTTTGGGAGGCTGAGGCAGGAGGCTCACTTGAGGCCAGAAGTTTGAGATCAGCCTGGGTGATGAAGCGAGACCCTTGTCTCTACAAAAATAAGAAAACTTAGCCGGATGTGGTGGCATGCAACTGTAGTTCCCACTTACTCCAGAGGCTGAGGTAGGAGATCACTTGAGCCTAGGAGTTCAAGGCTGCAGTGAGCTATGATCATGCCACTGACCTCCAGGCTGGGTGTCAAGTGAGACCCTATCTCTAAAAACAAAAAGTAATTTGTTTTTTTTTTTTTTTTTTTTTTTTCTTTTTTTTGAGACAGAGTCTCACTTTATTGCCCGGGCTAGAGTGAGTGCCGTGGCGTCAGCCTAGCTCACAGCAACCTCACACTCCTGGGCTTAAGCGATCCTACTGCCTCAGCCTCCCGAGTAGCTGGGACTACAGACATGCGCCACCATGCCCGGCTAATTTTTATGTATATATATTTTTAGTTGGCCAGATAATTTCTTTCTATTTTTAGTAGAGACGGGGTCTCGCTCTTGCTCAGGCTGGTCTCGAACTCCTGACCTCGAGCAATCCACCCGCCTCGGCCTCCCAGAGTGCTAGGATTACAGGCGTGAGCCACCGCGCCCGGCCAACAAAAAGTAATTTGTATTAATTTTGTCCTAAATTTTATAACCATAGAAAAACTAATTCAATATTGCATATTATATAATATTTTAAATAGTTAATATTTAACTGATATTTAATATTAACTATTTACTATTACATATACTTTAGATTTTGGCCTTTTTTAAAATTTGTCTTTAAAAACTATCATCTGTTATCTTCCATGGTATTTATATTGGGCAGCAGCATGAGAGTTACGTATTTATCTTTGTCATTATTATAATTTTTGGCATATTTTATGAAATGGAACAGTTTCTAAAAGCCTGCACTGTAGGCATTTTAGGTAACCTCTTTGGTCATTTATAGGGAAAATATTCATGCTTTTAAAAAGCAAAGTATTCTACTTTTTCACGAGTACATTCTAGGGAACTAAACTTCTGGATATTTCTTCTCTGACTATAAAGCTACCAAATTTCTATTGCTCTTATTTACAATGAAATTTACCTTTATTCTCATTATGATCCCCAGTTCCTTAATCATTGTCTTTTTCACAGTGTGTCTTTGTTTCATATACAGTACTTAACTACTTCAACAGTGCTCAGTCCAGTAGGCTGTGATCCCATTGTCTTCTAGTCTTGTATTTGATACTCAATTGTGGATAATTCCTGCTACTTAATATCCATTTCTCTGCTTGCTGCTTCCAAAATATAGCTGAAAAATATCAGGCAGTGGGCCAATTTCTTTGACCACCAATTCACTAAACACTAATTCATCTTGGCTCCTCTCTAAATCAGAAACATTTATACTCATTTAATTTATCTCATAGTTTATTCTCCACATCTCCAGCTCCATAATTTTCCATTTATATCAAGCCTTTGACTTCACTTTTTTCACTTTGGAAATGAAATTGTCTGATTCTTTCTTTATTGGTCAGTTAAAGTTATCTGATGTTAGCTGTGTTCATGGTTTTTCTTTCCACATCAAATTTTTCCTGCATATTCATCTATTTTCTCAATCTTGCCTCCCATATTGATAAATAATTTTATTTCATCCTACTTAAAGCTTGCTTTTCACTTGGGCACTCAATACGGTCTTTGTCTACTTCTGTTTTCACCTAGCTATGTCAGTTATTCTTCACCCTTAGCATTTCAGTATTGTAATTTCCTTAGAATCCTCCCTTGCAGTTAAAAAATATTAATAGTCAAAACATATCAAGCACTCCCAAGGTACTGGCATTCTACTTTACATTTTTGAAGAAATAGATGAAAAGGCATACAATTTTTTTTTAATATACATGGGGGAAAATCACAATGTTCACTTAATAACCCATTGTGGAACAGAAGGTTATATACTTATTCATAGGGGTGGTGGGGATAGGAAATGAAGACAGTTCTTTTGAGGGTCAGTAAATTATTAGGGAGAATGAATGGACCCAGGAGGTGGGATGCAGATATTACAGGAAAGCAAGGGGTAGAGCTGCACAGGATCAAAAATTGTCTTACTATGCAGATAAAGTCTCCCAAGTAATCTCTTCTGAGCTACCCTCAGAAGAATGGATGAAAAGCCTGTGTCTTCACTTGAAGATGACTCCTATCTCTTCTCTTCTCTGATAGTTCATTTTCCCAGGTTATTTGATGAGATACGTAGGGAGGGTGTTTAAGACAATTGCATTTCTTTTGGAAAGAAGTTTTCTTGGTCAGATAAGAAAGTTCTGAAGACAGTATCTCCCTGACCTTGGGGGTCCAGGGGAGATATGATAAGGTTAGAGGGTCCTTGTTTCAGAGGTAGCTTCTAGGCCCCCTCAACATATCAAATCTTTGGGAATCACTTTCTGAGCCCCAACATTCCCCTGCATTAAATTTCCCTGGAAGTTTCATACATTAAAATCGGAGTTGGTGGCTAGGGAAAGAAAACATTAATTATTTAATTTGATTATTAAGATAATTCTGCATTGCAAATACTGTAATCAATCTCATTTATAAATGAGCAAGCTGAGTCTTAGAGAATCTGTATAAATTGCTCAGGTCATGTAAGTATCAAAAAATGGAACTCAAATTCAGACCAAACTCTGAAGTTGATTGACATGAAAGCAAATACTGTTGAAGGCTTTAGTTGCTATACTGTCACTTTCCTTCCTTTTACTATCAAACTTACTGGAGGAAAAAAATCTACCTTTTTTATCTCAACTGTTTCATTGTTTGTTTACTGCTTAATCAGATTAATGTGACTAATAAGTTGAAATATTCCTATCTTTAGTTATTAAAGACCTATTCCATTTAATATTCTGTCTTAGCTCAAACTTCTATGGTGTTTAACATTACTGTCAGGGAGACAACACCTTCCATTTGGAATTTCTGTTCTCTCCAGCCTTCTCTGATGCTGTGGTTTACTGATGCCACCCCCTATCATTCATTTTTCCTTAGTATTTTCCTTTTTCTTTCCCCAGGTAGTGTGCTCCCCAAGGTTCTGTCTTTGGGTATTATGAGCTGTGTGATCTATTCTTTCTGTATCTCATCCTCTTCCAAGGTTTAGAGTATCATACATAGGTCAGTTTTCCCCTATTATAGACATTAACCTTGATGCCTCTCTTACTAACCAATTTCTCCGTGGTCATCTCTGCCTGAAGGTCCTATGGGCAATCAGACTATCTATACAAGTCATTATTTTCCTGAACGCTTTATTTTCCCAGCCTGCATCTTCTTCATTAATGACATGATTATCTGATCAACTAAGACGCTTTGGCTTCTACTTTCCCTTTACCCTCCATAATCAATTTGTCACCAAATCTTACTTATTTTTTTTTCCGAAAGAAGCTCTGATTCCTTTTTCTCTTTTCCTTTATCTCTGCTTGTACCCTTGATTCCATCATCTTTATTTCTGAATATCACCTATCATAATAACTAGATTGCTTGCTTCTGGCCATTCCATATTCAATTCAGCCTTCATCATGGTCACTTTGCCTAAACAAGGCCTTTCTTTGAAACTTAGGTATTATGGAACTGCATATTTTTTTCTTTTTTTAACCCTCACTTCACATCCATTCACTTTCCTCTTGATCATGGTACTCCAAATTTCCCTTTGTTGCAATGGTTCTTCCACCACCTGTTTGATTTACGTGGGGCTGACCCTGTCTTCACTTGCAGGAGAGCACAAGATGCAGGCCTGGTCAGTCTAAGCAGCCAGGAAGTTTGGTTTAGAGATGGAATATTCACTCAGCTCTAGGGCTGCTCAGACTCAACCAGAGCATGCGTTCTCAATGAGGAAGATACCACTCCCAAGGGAGGGGAAGTTGGTTCTTCAAGTGTGAAGAAAATCTTAGACATTATGATGGCTTGTGGCCCTCCAGAGTGCAACCTTATTGCTCAAGCCTACCTGATACAATATTATTCCTTAATTTCCTGGGCAGAGGAAAATTAGGAAAATGTGTTAAAAGTCTCTTTAGGGAAATGATAATGAAAAATGCTTGAGAAACACTGAGCTGGAGTGGCTGAGAGAGAGGGGTACTGCCATTTCTGGAAACACTAGAATTTAGAACAAATCCAGGCTGGAACTTCTGCAACCCTCTAATAGCACAAAGCAATAGGATGTCTGAGAACAGGGCCAAAATGCAGAAACAAACCAAGGGATGAATAGAAGAGGCTGGGTCCTGAGGATGTCCTTTTCACCTCTGAATCCGGCTATTCCTGAAGTGAGAACTAATGCGAGACTTTTTAATCATGTAGGCATAACAGGATTTCATTTTTGCTTAAGTCATTTTGGGTTTGGGTTTTAAGAAATTTTAAAAATCACTTTCCACAGTAACAGCCCTTGAGGATATTCTGACTCTGCCCCATGTTTATAGATATCTCCCTACTACTCATCATCTCCTTCAATTTTGTCATTTCGAATTATATACTCATATCTCTTTGCCTTAGCTTAAGTTTTTTTCTTTTTTCTTAGCCATAAAGTTCTTGAATTGTCAGCCTTCTAAACTCTTCTTTTTAAGACAAGTTAAGTATGATATCTGTGCCATAATTTTCAATAAATTTCTCCCACACCACAATAAATAGAAATGTATTCATCTGTTAATTTTAGTACTCTTCATGTTGTTTGCTGAAATTTTGATATCTATATCCTAGTGAGATTTTGCAGTTTTTATGAACACTATTTTATGTTTTTCTGGATCTGCAGACTCTAAAAGAGTGTTTTCAAAATGGGAACTGCTCAAGAAAATTGACTTAATTGCATTTTTACTGGAAAATTACTGTGCATATCTGATTTTTTTCTCAGTGTTTCTGATGAAAAGAGAGAAGTTGATTATTAGAACAGTATCTATACAAACCAAAGAAATACCCTAGATCCAAAGGGAGGAGACTTTATCTTTGGATAAAGAGGAGACTTTATCTTTGGATCTTTGGACTTTATCTTTGGATAAAGTCTTTATCTTTATCTTCCATAAAAGATGACTTAATGGAGTGTCTACATGTGTAGGTGATCTTACCACGTTGAGTCATTACAGTGTAAGGACTTTCAGCACAGTAGTCCAAATGGTGGTTGATACTGAGGAAAGGGGAATTATGGGGTTCCAATGACCCCAGGTGATGTCTTGTTGCATAAATTGGGGCTAATTGAGTTGGAATTAATGTCTTTCATCAGACTAAAGGCAAGTATGCCACTTAACACAACTGAAATTGTTCAGCATTGCTGCCGGAAACACTGATGTTATAGCTTGACAAGATTATAATAGCAAAAATTGACTCAATTTATTGTAGTATAATCTGCTTTTCTGAAACTCTAAAATATACTAGATTTGTTTCATATTATGAGACAGGAAAGCATGAATATTGTCTTCTTTTTCTCCTCTCTTTTATATCATACCTTTAACTAGAATTAATATGGCAAGTTTATATATACAAGCTAAATATGAAATTCTGTCAGGTTTGTAACTTTATGTTTAAGAATTTTGAAAAATTTTTCCACATGTCATTCTCTGTCATTGTTTAGGTTTGGCTTAAAATTTAGCTGAAAGAATAAACAGATTAATGTATCTGATAATATTCTTTAAAGAAACAAAGGGGAACTTGGCCTACTAGAAATGAAAGCACAGTTTGAAGATACATTTATTAAAGTAATAGAATGTTGGAAATATTAACATATAAAGCAACCTAATACAGAGGTTTTTTTAAACATTCCATGTTAAGGGGAGGAAAAAAAATACACACGTAAAATTAAATTACCTTTTTGTTTTTCACTATATACCATTTATGTAAAGATAAATCAAAGTGTTTGCTACAAAAATAAAAATATTCATGTAATCATTTATATCTGGATATAATGAAGACTTTCAAAGCATAAAATCATTGTATGATACTACAAAGGAAAAGACTGTTTTGACTTCATAAAATTTAACAACTCTTCAACATCAAAAGCTTCATAAACAAAATTAAAAGCTGAAATAACTGTATTTAAATAATACGACAACTAGAGCAAAAGCCCTTAATATAAAATTGTACCTACAAATCAATCCGAAAAATATTAATTACAGAGGATACTAGAGGCTGGAAAGAGTAGGGGGAAGGAGTGGATAGGGAGAGATTTGTTAAAGGTTACAAAATTACCTTATAGGAGGAATAAGTTCTAGTGTTTTATACCACTGTAGAATGAATAGAGTTAACAGTAATATATTTTATAAAATTTAAAAAGTTAGGCATGATGGCCTGTGCCTGTAGTACGACTAGCTGCTTAGGAGGCTAGGGTGGGAGGATCACTTGAGCCCAAGAATTCAAAGTTGCAGTGAGCTATGACTGCACCACTGCACTGCAGCCTGGGTGACAAAGCAAGACTCTATGTCTTAAGAAAAGAAAGATAAATGTTTGAGATGATGAATATGCTATTAATAAATACCCTGATCTGATCACTACGCATAATATGTATAGAAACATCACTATGTACCTCATAAATATGTACAATTACATGTCAATTAAGAAATAAAAAGATTCAAAAAAAATTAATTAAAAATGGGAAGATAATCCTTTGGTACATTAATATAAAAATGGGAAGCAAAATTATAAAAGATTTGTTGAAATTTACCAATCATAAAAGTGCTACAAATGGAAATAACATGTATAATTTTCACTTGCAAATTTTGAGGGCATTAAAGGTGATAAGATAAGAAAGATAAATGACTAGTAGAAGTTCAAATTCATTTTCCCTTCTAAACAAGCAATTTAACAGTAAATATCAAAATATGTAAAGATGTTTATTTTATCTAACTCAGTAATTTTACTTCTAGGAATTTGCTTTAAGCAACTAATTAGCAATGCAACTTTGGGGTTAATTGTAATATTTACAACAATGAAAATCTGAACATAGCATAAGTATTTGAAAATTGGGAATGGATCAAATACATAATAGCATAACTATAAAATATAGGCATTAAATTATGTTTTCAAAGATTTTAGCTATGTAATAATGATGAGAGTTACTATGTAAAAGTCACATATGTGAGGCCTTTTCTTGTAATAGCTCATATTATTTTCACAGCCATTAGGAAAGACAATTTTTTTGTTTTACCTATAGTAAAATGAATTCAGAGAAGTTCTATTTCGTGCCATTGTTCATACCAGTAATTTGTGAAGCCTGGATATAAACCCAGGAAATAGTCTCTGGAGTCCACTTTTTAACTTCTATACTATGCTGTCATCAAATTGGTCAATGATCATATTCCAGTATTGTGAAAACAAATATGATGCTGCATTTCAGACTAGCAGAACTGTTTATTGGAAGTCTTATTTCTGCTTGGACCAACCCGTGTCCCGGTGCACATAACTCTAACCCCTCAAGAAGGGTACTGTTTTGTTTCGTGAGCAGGACGTGAAGCCTCCATGACTTTATTGGGGTTAGCAGGTTTTCTCCTACGTATTCTGTGTCTGATAGTGTCTGTTTCTGCTGGGCACACAGAATTCCACCCTGCTGGTCGTGGCTACCTTTTTCTCTTGGAGATCAAGGCTGATGCAGAATGATAAAGGGCCAAGATGGGAAGTAGAAAGGAAGGGAAATGGAAGTGTGAAAAGAGTGACTTCTGAAAGGCTAAAATAGCTTGGCCATTCACAGGGAAGAGAGGGAGAATAGTCTTTCCGAAAGAGTAACTAACCCCTGAGATTTATCAAAAGCAGGGCATAATTCAAAAATGAGTTTGGTCAGCATAATTGTCGACTGTCACCATTGACCTTTTAATGATTTTAAAATAAAGAAAGCTAGCTAAAGGCATTTTAGTTTTGTTTCAGACCTGGCTATGATTTATCCGGGAGCCCGTCTTTTACATTTAAACTCTTCTTATACATTTCAGCACTTGAAAAGAATATATTTTTGACCTTATAATTATATTAATACTCTTTCTATATATAGTTGAGACCAAAATAGTTCAATGTCCTTATTTTCACCTTTAGAAGTGAGAAACTGGGACAAGGTCATGCCCTCTCACATCCAAGAAGTGTTTTATTTATACTTGCTTCTCCTCTTCCTTTGAATGCTTTATTATAGCAAGGATTACCACATGAATAATTAAACTCTTAAATGTACAGGGCAGAGATAAGTAAATAATTACAAGCAAAACTTCATTTTTATTTAAAGCAAAAACAGCTGCAGAGGAGAATTGAAGACGGTGTTGCCTTTCTTACAAAGGGACAAATATCTTCCTCCTTTTCACATTTTCATGTACATTTTCAAAATGGTGAATAGCCTGGAGATTAACACGGGGGCTGCTTTTCCTTTTTTGTTTCAGATCCATTAGTGGAATATCTTGGCACCCTTAGAGCTACACAGTGTGGTTTTCTGGGTTATTATTTCCTTTCTGGCAGTATTTTAATACAAGTACAGAAAATGGAAAAATTACCTTTATAGCCTCGCATTTTATTGCAGAAGTGATTCAGGGATTAATCAATTTGCAGTTAGAAGAAATTCTCTAAATTATTAAGCAAACTTTTGAAATTTATTAATTTGCAATCTGCAGAAGGATTTTGGCTGTGTCTGTTTGTTCTGTTGCTGAGAGCAAATTGGAAACTTACATGAAAAATGGATCAGCCCAAACTCATATTCTGCATAGTAATATTTTTGTAAGTCATTGTTTAAAATCTCCAGTTTTGATTGTCGAACATGACTTCTTGTCACTACTTTGATTTTTTTCAAAACATTCTGAGTCTGGCATGAATTCGCCTTTAGTCAACTCTAGTATCCATGAACTCTAATTTCAGTGACTTTTTCCCATGCTGCCTCTGTTGTGCCTCCTCACCCATGTCTCTGACCCCTCTGAGTAGTACCCAGTGAGCAATGATCATGTGCTCCATCTTCAGGGAGCTTCCTACTTTTTCCATCACTAAGTTTCCTTCTCGGTTCACTGGGAACCACTTAATGGAATTCAAGGAAATGGTTCTCTCTTTCTCTGTCTTCCCCTCTCTCTCTTAAAAAGGCAGGTTTTTAGTGTTCTTATAATGTTTTTGTTATAAAAATATGGTTTTCTTTAAATAATTTATTAAGCAAAGATGGTAAACTATGCTGTGAGTGTTTTGGAATTTATATGAAAAAAGTCACGGAATTTATACCAGGAAAAAGAAAAGATGATTTTTTTAAATTATAAAATTCCACTCAGATGAGTCATAACCTAAAGAATAAAATGCATTTTGGAGTAAATTATTTCCTAACATAATTATTGTTTCGGCATTTTTGGCGCTTAAAAGTAGATTTTCTTTGTGTTTTAAATAGTGTACAGTCTTTGGGGAGTTGCAATCACTCTTCAGATCACCAGAGAGCCCTTTAATTACTATGTCAGTGCTTTAAACTACTCTACTTCCTGCTCTAGTCTCTTGACCTGAAAGTAAATGGAGTTTTCCAAGGGCCTAAAATATAGTAAGGAATTTGATTATACATTTAAAAAAAAAAACTGATTCAACTAGTTCAAAACTTTAGTGAAATTTTAATTTTATTTAACTTTAAAGAGTCTCATTTATCTTTTACAATTTTCCCCTTAGAAACATATCCTAAGTTTAGTGACGTTACTAGCCGTCCCTGCAGAAAAGCAATGTTTCTTCTTTGTTGCTTATATGTGTCTTGTGTGATTTGCCTTAAAATTTGCCTTTTTTAGATTACCTTAAGAAAGAAAAGTTTTTTTTAAAAGCAGAGATAATAAATTCTAGGTATGTTAAAAATGTGACTGTTTTAAACAAACAAAAGTGAATAAATATCTTACCTCTCACCACTAGATCAACACACACACACACACCCCTATTCCAATGAGAAGCTGAGGAGTTTAGCATAGTCCGTTTGTGTTATGATTTCCCCAAAATACCACATGGGTTACATGGATGTGATTGGAAGAATGGCACGTACACACACATACACACACACACACACACACACACACACACACACACATATACAGTACTTACATATTCTCCAAGAAACCATTTTTTTTCTTGTACCTTCAATTCTCATCTCCCAATGGATGACTTTCAACCACTGCTGTCATGAAACTTTCCAAAATCTACATCTATAGTCCAATGGCTCTCCCAAACTTCAGTTCTGCGGTTAAAATCTCTATTAACTTACCCTATTAAGTTTAAAGTTTTCATTGTGACATTTCTCTATCATAACTCTGATCTATCATTGCTGACTAATCTTCCTTCTTTTTTTCTTGCTCTGCCTGTTTTGATTAAACTGAACCTTTCTCAAACGTCCTCACCAACTCCTCACCCCAGAAAGACTTTTCTTAGGCACTTACCTTTGTCTTGCACTTACTGTCTGTTCTTCTCTTCAGGCTCAACTCCCATGCTCAGAAACCTTGGTTCTACCCATGTAGTTTAAATCCTAATCTCTAAAGGAATAAAAGGGGTTCAGTTCCTTTCTGTGACTTTCAAATCAAATCTCTTCTACAGAGCCACCAGTGGGATATTATCTCTACCTTCTGGGAAGTCATGCTTATGTATATAGAACTTCTGAGAACACTTCAAGCACCCTTGTATTTATTTCTGGAGTTGAGTTTTCCCTTTACCAATGTGCAGGTGCCTTGTGTACAGGGATAGTTTTTGTGGAATATAATATATAACATTTAGCTCATTATCTTTATACCTAAACCTGTTCTTCTCTGTTTCTATAAATCCAGTAGGTCTATCCTAGAAAGCTGAAGTCCATTCTCCCTTCACTCCATACCCAGCTAGCTACCAATCTCAACTCTCCAACTATCTGCCAGTTCATTTTACATTGCGGCCATATCAGAATAAGAAGCATACAAGGATTTCTCCCCAGTTAAACTGCTGTTCCCTCACCTGGCTGGAGCAGCTTCTTCCTGGTCAGCCCCAGCAGCATTGCCCTCCTCCTCCTTTCATATAGATTTGCAGCTTCCTCTTTACTTTGTTATAAGGGTAGTTATTTAATAGAGTCATAGTACCCTTCCCATTATCATGCAATATTAATGGGCAGACAAAACAGAAGATATGAAAGTAGACCAGGCTTGGTATGTACAAATATCAACTTAATAATATGCCATTCTCCTGGAGGAACTATTACAAATAGAATATGCTCCAGGTGCTGAACTAGGACAACAGGTACCAAAAAAAGAGAGAATTTTTTAACCACAAGAGAGAGAAAGGTTTGTCCCACTTTATATCCATAGATAAGACACTTAGAAGCTTCACTTGCCAGAAAAATGGAAGGTAAGGCTCCTCTCTCTGACAGCCCTGTCAAATTCATACATATGAAAATTGCTTGATGAAGTAGCCAAGGGCACTTTATCCCCATTTCCACCCCCTTCCCCACCCCCATAACTACAAAATCAGAATAACTCAAATTAAGGAGAATATATGAAAGAGTGGTGAGGAACTCTGACTGTACTAGTTTTCTTGCCCTCCTTCCAGAAGGGATCAAACTGTAAACTTCTTAAAATTATTTGGGAGAGCATTTGCCCTCCAAAGAGCTAAAAGGAGCAAGACAAAAATCTTCCTTCAGTTCAACTAGAACTATACTAGAAAAATTAGTGCTCAGCGTAATGTAAGTAGCACTACATTTAATGTTTAGAAATTATGTTTGACAATTTCTCTCTAGTTTAAGACTCAAGAAAAGAACTGCAATAACACACACAGGACAGTAACAAAATTTGAAGAGTATGCCTGTGCTATCAATCGGTTTAATCGTCATTGGTTGTTCATGGGTACTTTTAGTTCTCTTTCTGGGCACATGGTAGAAATATACTTTCAGCCCCTTTGAAGTTAGGTGTGGCCACGTGACTTGCTTAGGCCAATGAAAGAGAAGCAGCAGTGATATGCATCATTTCTGGGCACAAGTTTTTAATAGCTGGTGTGGCTATTCACCATACTCTCTTTCCTGTGCTATGACAATGGGTGATGTGCCAGGAGGTGGAAGCTCCATCAGCCTGAGACTTTGAGTGAAGATGACATGAAGCAGAGCCCCGTGCTGACTGTAATGTGAACATGTGGTATGAGCACAAAGTCAGCTCTTGTGGTTTTGAACCACTAGGATTTTGAGGCTGTTTAGTTCTGCCTCATAACCTGGCTGATGTAGTTGGTAATCCCAAGAACTGTGGAGTCCAGTATTTATGCAAGGAAGAATAAATTTAAAGAAAGAAATTTTTTAAAAAAGAAAAAAAAAACTCTCTAGAACCTCTGAGAAATTATATGAAACAACAACAACAAAAAGAGTTCATAACATAGTTTAGGAGAAAAAAATAGAATTAAATACACATTTAGAAAGCATCTGGTTTGTGTTCTCAATAAAATCTAATAATCCAGTAATTCATGAATTAAGAAATTACCAAGAATAAAGTAATACAGAAAGATTGAAGGAAGCTGCCTAAGATGAAAGCTGAGATTAAAAGAAAGCTGGATGATGTAAGAAAAAGTACGTGGAGATTAAAAATGCCAAAGTGAAATGGAAATCTTTATTGGATATAATAAGGAGCAAATTTGACATTATAGAAAAATAATACTGTACTAAGCACTCACTGCTTCCATCTTAAAAAGAAATAAGTAAAATAGATGAACTAATGATTGTACTAAAACAAAGAACACTTAAATCTGACAACCGTTGGAGGAGACATTTATTGAAATACAGAGAAGCAAAGAGTGATTCTGATAAAGACAATATTGGATACTTAAACAATCAAAACTAGTTCTCACATGCCTGATTGTGTAAAGAGAGAAGATAGGAAATAGTCAATATGAAAAATAAGAAAAATATTTTCATCATAAATATGAAATTTTTTTAGGAAAGAGAATATTAGATGTAGTCAGAAACCTCTGTATGTTGTGATCATCATCTAAGGAAAGATAAATTATTGAAGTTGGTACTAGAAAAAGTGGTAAGCATGATTACATCACAGACCGTGAAAGATATTAAAAATATATCGAAGAATTATCTCCAAAAAGGGCCCGGGCCTCAGACAGATTTGAAGGTTATTTGTTTTAAAATTTCTAGAACATAAACAGGAAAGTCTCCAATGCACTGTAAATTTTAACACAACATTGAAATTAACAGCAAAAAATATACACCAGTATCCACTAAAATATATAGCTTCAAGAATCTTAAAATACAAACAATTTGAATTCAATAGAATAGAAATCACGAACAAAAAGTTTTTGGTGTTTAAAATGTTATATCTATTGAATTATAAAGTATAATACTGTTTGTTATGTTTAAAACATATTTCTGATTAAAAAGTCATACCCAATAGAAAAATGCATAATAGGGATATTCCTTTGAGAAGACAAAAAATGTCTCCTGTCAGAATTATATTGAAAATTATACTGGAAGATCTATGCTATAAAAAGGAAACAGAAATAAGTAGCAAAATCACTGGAAGGGAAGAAACAAAATTATGATTAATTGAGGTCATTTGGTTTTCTACATTCACAACTGCCCATTACTTGTATATTATACAACATAAAAAGACAAGATTAATGGTTTGACTTTAATTACAGCAATATGATTTAATAGGTAAACTGATAAAACTCTTTGGGACAGAAAAGCTGAAAAACAACTAGATAGAATGTGTTTTAAAAATCACTTTAAATGCATGGACAAGGCTGATAAAAGTCAAAGAAAATCTTTATAAGCTAAGAAGGGGTGAGGCATGACAAGTGAAAGAATTGTAGAGCGAATAGCTCTCCTGGGCACACAGACAGGTCACTGATGGAAAGAGATTTTCTTCTTACAAAGCCATGTTTTTATGAGAAGGGAATAGGGACAGGAGACAAAATCCAAAGCATTTATAAGGTGAGAAATCCCATTGACAATGGGATAATCCAGTTCACTGAAATAAACCAGACTATTAAACCAGTCTATTGAAAGGGAATGCATATTGCTGCAAAAGAGGCTGAGAAATTGGTCTTCACCCTCAGCAACATGTGCAGCCAACAATCTCATTATTAATATTATTGAACAAGGGAATGGAGATGGGAAAATCGTAGTTTCCCATGTGTGAGGAAAATCCTGATGACTATCAAAGAATTAGTATGCAGCAATCATATTCCCTTATCAGAACACAATTAAGTTAGCAACATTAACAAAAAAGATTAATATCACCTTTAAAATTTTTAAATTAGAGAATTAATCAGAATTTTGTTCGTTTGTATGATTAAAACTTTTAGAAAACTAAGAATAGAAGAAAACTTCCTGTCATAACTACTATAAGACGTTTATAGTTCTTTGGAAAGAAGACTAAAACAAAAATTTAAATATTACATTTAAAATAAAAACACAAATGTTAGGTAACTAAGAATAAATTTAATCAAAACATGTGAGACCTTTATGAAAATAATATCACAACTAATTGGAACAATGTTATAAAATGTATAAATAAATAGAGATATAGAGTCATGTAAGAATACAATGTCTAAAATATTTTTAATATTTCACTTCTTAAGGTTGTTGGTAAGAGCAAATATTTTTTTTTCTTTGCCTTCTTTGTATGTCTGAATGTTTTCATACCAAAAAATAATTTCTTTTTATGGATATTCTTTTTTAAAATTTATTTATTTCAATTGACCAAAAGCATATATATTTATTGTGAACCACATGATGCTTTGAAATATGTATACATAGTGGAATTACTAAATCCAGTTAATTAACATGTGCATTATCTTACATACTTGACATTTTTTTTGTGGTGAAAAGACTTAAAATTTACTCTCCTAACAATTTTCAAGAATGCAATATATTGTTATTAAACTATAGTTACTATGTTATAAAACGTATAAGATAGATTTATTCCATTTATCTAACTGAAATTTTATATCCTTTGACCAGTGCCTCCAAAACTCCTGCCCCACTCCCAATTCGCCCCCAGCCCCCACGGCAACCACCATTCTACTCCTATGAATTTGCCTTTTAGATTTCACGTATGAGGGGGATCATGCGGTATTTGTCTTTCTATTCCCAGATTATTTTACTTAGCCTTTTGTCCTCCAGGTTCATCTGTGTTGTCTCATATAACAGGATTTCCTTCTTTTTTGAGTATGAATAGCATTCTGTTGTGTATATACACCACATTTTCTTTATCCATCATCTGTTGATGGACATTTAGGTTGCTTCCACCTATCAGTTATTGTGGATAATGCTGCAATTAACATGGAAGTGCAGATATCTCTTTAACATATTGATTGTCTATTCTTTGGATATATATACCCCCAGGAATGGGATTACTGGATCATATGGTATTTCTATTTTTAACTTCTTGAGTAACCTCCATACTGTTTTCCACAATGGATGTACTAATTTACATTCTCATTAATAATATGAAAGGGTTCCCTTTTCTCTACATCCTCCACTTATCCTTCATCTTTTTGATAATAGTTGTTCTGACAGGTGTGGGTTGATATTTCAATGATGTTTTAATCTTCATTTTCTTGGTGATTAGTGATGTTGAGAATTTTTTCATATACCTGTTGGCCATTTGTATGTCTTCTTTTGGGAAGTGTCTATTCTGGTCCTTTGTCCATTTTTTAATCAGTTTATTTGTTTTCTTGCTATTGAGTTAAGTTCTTTATACATTTTGGCTATTAACTCCTTATTGTAAGGTTTTTGGATGGTCGACGTCAGAGAAAGAAAGACAAGCAGAGTTGAAAGGGGTAAGCAACGAGCCTTTATTTGAGCGCTCCCAGGTGAGGTTCACGGGTCCTGAGAGAGGGGCCCATGAAGTCATGCCGCCCAGGTCTGAAGGCAGGGTTTTTACAGGGCGGAGTTGGGGAGGGCTTTTTTTCTGGGAAGGACGGCAGGTGCTGTTTTTGGCCCAGTGCCTAGGTCACGGAAAGCAGGATGTGGTTGAGCCCGGGCTGGGGTGTTCAGCTAGCAACGACAGGATGTAACTCTGAGGTAGGCTTTTGCCTACCACTACAGAGAGTAATCTGCCTTTAGCAGAGCTTCTCTTTTTTTTATTGGGGAGGGGGTTCCCACCACCAGCCTTACACTTAGCAGGTGTATGGTTTGCAAGTATTTTTTCCCATCCCATAGTTTGTCTGTGCTCTGTGGATTGTTTCCTTTGGTGTGCAGAAGCTTTTTATTTTGATGTAATCTCATTTGTTCATTTTTGTTTTTGCTGTAACATGCATTCCCTTTCAATAGACTGGCTTAATAGTCTGGTTTAAATAATCTTGTCTTTTTATGTTGTATAATATACAAGTAATGGGCTGTTGTGAATGTAGAAAACCAAATGACCTCAATTAATCATAATTTTGTTTCTTTCCTGCCAGTGATTTTGCTACTTATTTCTATCCAGAACCATGCTGTTTTGAGTAGTATAGCTTTATAGCATATTCTGATGTTAGGTTATGTGATATCTCCAGCTTTATTCTTTTTGTATAATATTGGTTTGGCTATTTGGGGTCTTTTGTGGTTCCATATAAATTTTAGGATTGGTTTTTCTATTTTTGTAAAAAATGTCACTGAAAGTTTGATAGGAATTGTATTGAATCCATAGATTACTTTGGGTATTATGGACATTTTAATAATATTGATTTTTCAAATCTATAAACACAGGATATCTTTTCATTTATTTGTGTTTTCTTCAATTTCTTTCATTAAAGTTTTATACTTTTCAGTGTATAGGTCTTTCACCTCCTTGGTTAAATTTATTCTTAAGTATTAACAAACTTATTGTAGCTATTGTAAATGGGATTGTTTTCATGATTTCTTTTTCAGATAGTTTGTTGTTAGGCTATGGAAATGCTACTGTTTTTTGTATGTTGATTTTGTATCCTGCAGCTTTACTGAATTTACTTACTTATTCTAACAGGTTTTTGGTGGAGTCTTTAGCGTTTTCTATACATAAGATCATGTTGTTTGGAAACAGGAGCAAATTAACTTCTTCCTCCCCAATTTGGATGTTCATTGGTATTCTTATAGAATGTTTTACTTTTGCTGTTTTTTCAAATTATAATTTGTTATGCTGTTATTCATATTACTCTATTTCCTGTATTTTCTGTCAGCAGTATAATTTTCCTTTGGGTAGGAAATATACTCAGCATTCAAGTTCCTCAGGGTCTAGAGTAAAGTAATAACCTACAGAGTTATTTTAAGAATGAACTTATTTAATTTTGCTTGGTTCTTTTTCTTTTTTGGTCAATTATTATAGCTACACCATTCTAGCTATAAACTTTATATAAATTATAATGTTAAAAGAACTGATAGTCATTTCCATAGCAAACTTGTATAGATGTTAGTCATTTTATTGGTTATTAAAGTCGCCATCAGCCTCTTTAATTTATATAGATCCAGTGAACCCTGAGAGCAATTTGAGAAGAGATGCCAGTTCATTATTGATATTCTCCTCCTGACACAAGCTCACAAAATTTAAATTATGTTGAAAACTGCTCTATAATATGTTTTGATCATAAAAGAGCGTTGGTTCTGCCTATGTCCCCTCTGTCAAATAATGTTTTCTTAGAATTAAGTGGAATCAAGGAATTTCACAATTCTTTTTTTAGAATTGTGTAATATAATGCAGTCATAATTGTAAGAGTTTGGTGGGAAAATTAAAAAAAGAGCACAAGTCCATGCCCAAGTATATTCAGGAAATTTTGAATTCAAATTGAACAATTTATTTACTTATTCTCAGAGTTTTTATCATTTTGATGCTATGAAAATGAAATCGTCAACATGGAAATTAGATCATTTTACGATCTTTTGAGGGTTTGTTTTCAATTTATTAATATTTTTTATTTTAGCCATGCCCATTCACACTCAAAATATTTTTCACAGAATTCACCTTGAGAAAGCACTGATGTGGCATGCTGAGAGGATAGGAGGCTGTGGATGGGCACACATGCTTCCCTGTCCTCATTCCCCACTTGCTTTTTATGTCTCTGTCAGCCATCCACTGCCACCACTCTGTTCCAATGGAACATTGTGCAGTAACTTCTAAGTCACCAAACCTCATGACCTTTCCTAAGTCTTAATTCTCTGTGACTACTGTGTGTCTTTTGAAATTCTTAACAATGTTTTAAAAATTATCTTTAGCAATAGCTTGTATTTTCCTTTTAACTTTGCCTTTTTTTAAAAAGCATGGAAGAGTATATGCCTAGTTTGATAAATCAAGCAATAGAGACATATGAGAAGCAGCTGAGAAACACCCTCTTCCCTGCACTCCTCATCACTATATTCCCCCAAAGTGACCAATGTTAATAGGTCAGTAACTATAACTACTTGATTTTCTCTGTGTCTACACAATACTATAGAAACATGTTTATAGATGCACAGATTACTTTTTGACTTTTTTTCAGTACCTATAAATATTGCACAAAAATGTGTATTGTACATTTAAACATACTTTTTAAGTGTAACTCTATAGCCTGTGCTTCCTGATCAATACAGTCATGATCATTTATTTTATTTTAAATATATTTTACATTTTAATATGATATATTTTAATATTATATTATTTTTACATAAATTATTTACTTTTCTGTATTATATATATTCTCCCTGTATGTGTTTGCTTTGGTCATTATGCTGTTTCAAAGAGGAAAGGCAGGAAGAGGAGAGCAGTGTGAGGTCAGATTATCCACTGTTTCACTCCTTTGGACAATCGCTGTTTTATTAGCCGGTATTGCCTGGATAAGAGGCAATACTGGACTGTGCCCTTTGCATAGCCTTCCTCAGGCCATGGCCATGGTCCCTTCCCTCTGTGAGGTAAGAAGTTTGCAGATCAAGGAGCTTGGCTTTCTGTAGCCCAGGTCTGCCCCTCTAGACTGTGCTCTGGGTATGATGAATCCTGGAATTCCTCCAGGGTCAGTGTGAACCCTTTCCCTAGGCTATTCTTTCAAAGGCAGGTGGTGCTAGAGATCTGGCCAAAAGATGGCTTTTTTCCGATGAAAGGCAGAGGAGGGGAGTGATTTGGAAAATGCCATTTGGAGTGTCCAGACATATATGTGATAGGCCCTACTAGAGGGATCTGGGGTTGGGAATAAAGGTAGATGGGTCAGGTCTGGGAGCTGGGGAGTAGGAACCAGTTAGTCTCCTTGTACCACCATATTCTAGTGTGAAAACCTGAAGAATCCAAGAATTCTAAATTTGAACCTGGCCCTTTAGGTCTTTAAGAGATTACATTTTTCAAGACAGAAAAATACAATATATTTTAATAGCTTACTAACTAGTCCAAATTATAACAGAGATACAATCTGTAACATAAATAACTAGGGCGGTGAGTATAAGGGACCTAATTTATACTTGTGCCTCAGAGCCTGAAAATGTTATGGCAGGACTATAAATGCTTCCAGGGGTAGGTGAACTATGCATCCTGGAATTTACATTCTTGTACAATCTCCTCCGCTTAAATCTGGGCTGGCCCTTTGGCCTGATTTAACCAATAGAGCATACCAGAAGTGGTACCATGCTAATTGCTTAAGACTTCAGAAGGCCTGGCAGCCTGCCTCCACTTTTGCATTCCAAAGAAGCCAACCACCATGCCCAAGATGACCATGCTGTGAGGAAACTCATGCTAACCATATGGAGAGGCCACATGGAGGTTTCTGTGGCAGCTGTGGAGGTATGCTCCTTTCAAGAAGGGTCTCCTCATTCAGTAAGGAGTGCAGTTAGCTGAAAGCCTTCAGCTGAAGCTCCTTCAGGATCCACCTTTGTTCAATCGAGTCCGTGCTTTTCTTAGTCATCCCCTAGCCAATGACTGAGCGGAGTGGGGCTACTAGATTCTGGAGAATTCTGATCAATACGACAATCTTTGCTGTGGACCTCCACATTGGGTTGAGCAAGATTTTATCAGATCTGCATTGCAGTCAAAAGTTCTCTCTGCCCAGTTCATTTTCCTACTGTCTTTCTTTTCATGGGTGACAAGTCTGCATCATGGTCTGAAGGCAGTCCCTGCCCAATTCTGCTTCCTTCTCCTTCTAACTTTGAGAGGCATTACCCCTGCCATTCCCTGCAACTGCTTGTAATCCTAACTCCCTTTTCTTTTCTTTTGTTTTCCCTTCCCCTTCCCCTTTCCTTTCCCTTCCCTTTCCCCTTCCCCTTCCCCTCCTTCCCCTTTCTCCCTTCTTTTTTTTTCCAACTCCATTTTCTTTCTGGATTGTCCAGCTGACACAGTAACTGAGGAACCAGCCAGCAGCAAGAACCTAAGACTCAATCAGTTGACACTAGTCCAGTCATTCCAGACAGCCTCCAGCCGTTCAAACCACCCTAGTTAATGCCACATGAAGAAATGACAAGTTGTCTCTACCAAGCTCTGCCTGAATTGTAGAATCCTGAGCAAATAGCAAACACAATGATTTAAGGCCCATAAGTTTTAGGAGTAGTTAGTAGCAACAGATAACTTAAAACAGGAATTGTTGCCCAGAGTGGGTGACATCATAACAACAACAACAAAAAAATCTAAAACCTATGGCATTTGCTTGATCTGTAACCTGAAATGTTTAGATATTTACATTGCGGTATGTGGACCTCCATTTGTACTTTTTTCCTGGGCCCTGCAAATGTTGTAGGTGAGCTTCTTAGTGGTTCTCATGAAACTTTGCAATTTCTTTTCTTCCCCTTTGCCTTGAGTATCCTTATTCACTTTCTCCTGTTTCTTTCTCCATTAGCTAAATGTCTGTATCTTTCAAAGATTAGCCTTTGCACCTCTTGATCAGCAATGCAATTGCAGGAGACCCGGGGTCAGGGGTGGGTGGTAGCGTTCTCTGATCACCTCCTCTGAAGGTTGTGGTTTTTCAGTTGTTGCTGAGAGGGTGGTGGAAAATATTAGATCAAAAATTGTTACATATGAGTCTGAAACATCAGAGATTAGACTCTGAGGTGTGCAGGTAAAGTAAGCAAAAGGTGGTGTATCATACTTTTTTGATTAACAAAATTAAAAAAATGTAAAATATAAAACGAAAAGGTATAGTGTATTTTCTTTTATGTTCATGTTTTCTATCAACCAAAGGTTCAGGTCCACCACCTTCACCTGGTTCAGCCAGAGGTATCCATTTAGCTAGCCATTTAGGATCATGAGGAAATGGAAATGGAGTTAGAATTGCAAGAAATTTTGCAGGGGAATTTTTAAGCCGTAGGCTATTTCCTACTGATGATAGAAACTTTCTTCACTAAGTTTAAATGCTCTCTTGGGTGGGTGTTCTATTACGACTCTTTGATGATTTGAGCCATACACATAAATGTATGACCAGTTTTTCTTTGCAAACATTTATTTATATTTATTTTACCTCATTTTGTTTTTATTTGATTTGATATATTTCTCTTATAGGAGCCTCGAGCCAGATCACAGCCTTTGGATGCATGTAAGACAGGCTCTCACATCAATTTCTCTCTCTAGTGTGTGACTGCTGCATACTCTGTTCTATATCCTATGTGGTTGAATCAAAATTCAAAAAATTTTTTGAATGTCACCTTTATTTTGTGCAATTATTATATCCTAACATACTGAGAATGTTTTAGTAAATACCTCTGAAAGACTGTCAAGTCTTTATAGTTTATTATTCAAGTGTAGAAAAAGAACTTATTGTTATCTGTGGTATGTAATTCCAAACACATGTTATTGTTATTAACAGTGTGATGACTTTTCTGTTCATAGGAACATTGGAGTTTTTCTCAAAAACAATAATAGAAATTAATGGGCCATAAGCAAACATTTTGAGGACAATTATGATCCTATAGAGAAAGATGTCAGTGTATATATAAATACATAGAGATAGATAATTATTCCCTTGGTCCTGTCATTAAAACTAGATACGTAATTTTCCTACTCCCTTGGATTAATATGTTGAATGCTCCTTTTAACACAAAGTATATTTAATAGTGGTAACAGATTAAGGCTTTACAATTTAGTAACTTTAATAGAAATTAAAATGTTCTGAATTCCTACTAAGTGTTGACATTTTACTTATTTATTTTGAATTCTTACAACAATATAAAATTTTGCACTAACTTTTTTTCTTTATTCACTTTTGGAATTAAGAAAGTAGAGGCTTTAGAGACATTAGATAGCACACTCATCAACATCCCGTTGATAATCATCAGCACCAAGATTCAAATCCTGCTCTGACTTTGAATTTCATGTTTCCTTTATTTGATTTATTTTAGTCTTGAAGTCTTAAATTAAATCTATGATTCTATTTAACTAGCCATTTAGGATCATGAGAAAGTAGAAAACAATCCCTAATAAAATAAGAAATAGATTCACAAGAACAATTTTCTTATCAGGAGAGATACTGGTGGAAAATATGAGGAAAAATATCACTTAGTACTGGAGGCTTATTAAGGAGGGAAATTGTATAAACAGGCACCAATAGAAGTGGTAGGTATGGGGTAGCTAGAATTGCGTCCACCTCCTATTAACGAGAGCCACTTTTATAGGGTTCACTGCCACAATTTTGTTTCTTGTACCTAACCAGTAGGATTTTTCTGTGGTAACACTAAGTAATGTGGAACAAAACTACATAATACAGCATCAAGGTTATATTTATGATAGCCTTAAGGAATCTCAAATGTATATATCCAACATTCCTCCTCCTCTAAGTACTCAAGAGGATATAATAAATTGGGAAATAAAAGTATCAGTAATAAGCGCTGCAGTCTAGGCAAGGATAGAATTACCATGCCTGGAGAAAGTTCATTGACTCCAAATGTAACATAGGTGAAATGAACAAATATATAGGAAGTAGAAGAAACGCCAGATGAGACCTTAGACCGGTGTTTGTAAACTTTAGCATTCACCAAATCACCTGAAAGGATTGTTGTGGGTTTTCTTTTTCTTTTCTTTTCTTTTTTTTGACATTTCAAATTTATTTATTTTATTATTTATTTATTTATTTTTTAATTCAGGATATAATGGGGGTACAAACATTTTGGTTACATGTAACGCATTTGTCTCACCCAAGCTGGGGCTACAAATGTGTCCTTCCCCCATACAATGTGCTCTGCTTCCATTAGTTGTGGGTTTACCCTCCCCACCACCTCACCTGACCAGCACCCAGTGAGTATTACTACCATGTGAGCACCTTAGTGTTGATCAGTTAGTACCAATTTGATGGCAAATATGTGTGGTCCATGCTTTTCCATCCTTGTGATACCTCACTTTGAAGGATGGGCCCAATCTCTATCCAAGATAAAATAGGAGGTGCTAGTTCACCATTGTTTTTTTGTAGTTGAGTAGTACTCCATGGTATACATATACTCATGTATTTATGGGCACTTGGGTTGTTTCCACATCTTTGCAATTGTGAATTGTGCTGCTATAAACATTTGAGAACAGATTGCTGGGTCCCACCTCCAGGGTTTCTGATTCAGTAATTCTGAAGCAGGATCCATGAATCTTCATTTGTAGAAAGTTACCAGGTGATGCTGATGCTGAAGTTGATTCTACTGGTCTTGGGACCAGTTTTTGAGAATCACATCCAACATAGATAAGAGCTGGGGGTCATGCCAGGCTGTGGAACACCTAGAGAAAATATCTAGGTATCATTCCTTTGCCAGACAGATAATGTGTGACATAATGTATATGTCCACTGTGGAACTTATTCCTAGCTTATACTGAAGCTAGATATTAACACTAGATAATGCTGTTATAATTAGCTTGTAAGAACATTGCTCTGAGGGCACCATTGACCAAAGGGCAATCTATTGTATTGGCTCAGGAAAAAGTAGCAGGTTTAGTTGCTAGAGAGAGAGAGAGTGACTGCAGTTTCTAAATTAAAAGGAAGATGTATAATTTATTGAAATCTTATAGAGAAAGGGAGAGAGACTAAATTAGGAATTCATGTGATCACTAATTGAAGTGAGCCAAGGACATAGTTGGAGTTTAATCAAAAGTAGCAAAGGTTTCCAATATATTTCTGACTCCTGGTTGCCCTAATAATGGGGCTTGCTCTCCAAGGTAATGAAATTATAATGATACATGCAAATGAAGAATATAATAACTAGGATTAGATTGGGGGGATTTCCATGGAGGTTTTTGAAGGGATTTATGGTGTACAAAAGGTGATAAGATGGCATTTGAGTTATATATTAACATGAAAGGGTGAAGTTTAGCATACACATTTGAGAGAGCTTCTGGTTACTACTAACTTATTGCTTCTCCAGGTAATTCTGTTGAAATCGATGGAGATATTAAATCATGTAGTTGCATCTATACATTGCTCAACTCATTGGCATCATGTCTGGGGGTTAAAAAAAACACAAAAAAACCAACCAGGAACTCAGAATGGGGACAGTACAAAAATGCATTCTTTTGGAGATCTAGAACTGGGACAATTACAGCCACTGTTATTTAAAATCATCTCTTGATTTTTTTTTTTCTGGTTACTATACAATTTTGGTCCCAGAGAGTTATGGAAGCAGAACAGGAGTCAATGAGAATACCAGAAAAAGAATATGGCTTTAGCACATCCTTTGCAATTTCTAACTATTAAGTACAGAAAACAAATATTTGTTACAGAAATAAAACTTGATATCACTATTGTATTTGTATCTGATCCCTTCTCTTATCTATTGAAGCCTGTAGATCTTTAAATTTGCCATGTAAAACAACAGAAAATTCTACTTTTTTGTTGTGGAACTTCTTTGAGCCCGTTGCCTTCAGTTAGAAGTCTACAGAATTTGTCACACAGTTCCTGATGATAGTGCCAGGCCTGGGCAATCTAGTACCATCCTCCATAAAAAAGAGCTAATAACAACAACAACAACAAACTAATTAAACCTACAATCTGTTTATCTGTAAATATACATAAAACTTTAGACTTTTGTACAATGTTTAATTGCAGACTACATTGGACAAATAGCTAAAGAAATAAAACTATAATGACTAAAATTATACAGTATTTTATTTGATATGTTAAAGCAAAATCTAAAACATTTTGCACATTAAGGCTCAGAAGATAAACTTTCCATATTCCCTTCTTTAAAGAAAATAACAAGATATTCAAAAGCATATTGTAATCCACAAAGTAATGAGGTTGGAAAATAATGAAGGTGATAGGAGGTACATTAGGTACTACAGATTTGGTCAATTAGAAAACAACATTAAGAGTTCATCCAGCTCTCAAGGAAAAGGGCAGAAATAAAAATTAAAAGAGGCTCCAATATCCAGTAGTTTCAGGGAGATAACAAAGCATGTAGTATGTGATTATCTTTTGTGAAGATTAACCAATTCTTAATTGATTTTATAAATCCAACATGATTATACAAAAATATGAGAAAGATACTGGAGGAAAAGAAATTTCTGATTAATTTCACATATGAAAACCGAAATAAATATTTAAAGAAAATATTAAAATTTAATCTGTGTATATTGAAAGAGTATTGATGCATTAATCATAAGAATGCAAAAATTATTCAGTATTACTAAATCTGTAATGAAGTATCACATTATTAATAGAAAGTATTCCTAATAAAATAAAGAGCAAATGTACACATCATCACAAACCCCACAATATTTAAAACAACTCAAGAAGTTCTTGGTAATGCAATGAGACAACGAAGAGGTATAATAATTTCAAGTGTTGTAAAGAATAATATAAAACTATCACTATCTCCAAATAATATACTAAATCAAATCTATTGGAAATGAAGTTCAACAGAGTGCTCAATGATAAAAGATACATAGGGAAGTTAATGTTTATGTGTGTGGTAGGATCTAAAAT
The DNA here is from genome assembly GCF_020740605.2 of Lemur catta. Taxonomy (NCBI): domain Eukaryota; kingdom Metazoa; phylum Chordata; class Mammalia; order Primates; family Lemuridae; genus Lemur; species Lemur catta. Next base: position 158,009,150 of record NC_059128.1, read on the forward strand.
TAAATAGAAAATTATTCCATTCAGTAATTTACTGTTTAATAATATACCTTGAAACAATTATCAAGGAATATATAGGCCTCAGATGATCTTTTTTTAAAAAAGTACAAAAACTCATAGGGGAATGAAATAAGACTTGACTACATTTCGTTCAGTAGTGTATCATTTTTCTCCAAATGTATGTTTAACAAAATTACAATAAAAATTTTAGTGATTTAGGGGTCATAGGGGTAGGAGAGGCTCTGCAAAGTGAATTTAAAGTTCATTTGGAAGAAATCAGAAGATTTCTGACCTTTTGACAAAGAAGGGCAATAGTAAATAGGGGAAGTGGGATTGTTATGGACTTAATGTTTATGCCTTTCCCCCCAGTTCATATGCTGAAACCCTAACCCACAGTGTGACGGTATTTAGAGATTGAACCTCTGGGAGATAATCAAGGTTAGATGAGACCATGAGGGTGAGGCCTGCATGATGGAATTAGTGCCCTTCGAAGAAGAGATATCAGAGAACTCACTCTCTCCTCGTGAGCAAACAATAAGGAAAAGCACACAAAAATATACCTATTGGTTAGTGGAAAAGATTAAGAAAATACTAATGGGTTTTTGCAGATATTAAAAGCTCTCAAACGGGGAATGATGTCAGCAACATAGAATAGGAGTCTCCTGACTCTTCTTTTACCCACCAACACATTAAATAAACATCTCCACATGAATCAGTTCCTTCTGAGATAAAGTCAGAAGCAAGTTGAGAGAATCCTATGTACCGGGCAACTGAGAAAAATATCCATATTGAATAGATTGGAAAGGGCAAGACACATTCAGGCACAAATTTCACCCTAACACTGTACCATACAGTCAAGATGGAACCCCCAACATGTAGTTTCTCCCTGAGGAGAAAAGGGTTTGGACCATACCTGTAGCACCTTAACTCTAAAGTTCCCCCCAGTTTGGCTCTTTATTTACCTAGATCTGAAAACAAAAGGAACTAGGCATACATAAGTCTCCCTAGGCCACAGAGCAATGTGATATTTTTAAATAGGTGTGCACATACTTCCAGAGACTTCGTCTCCCAGGATCAAGAAAGAGAGGGGCTATAATGCAACACTTTCAGTTGTTCCTTAGAAGGGGTTTGCCAACATAACTTACAATTGCTGCTGCTGACAGTCAAGTTTCTAACTAGCCTGTATTAGAGAGTTAACTGAGCTGATAAACTATAGGACTCCAGGATTCTGAATGGGAGCGGGGCACATCCAGAACCTTCTCCCCTAGCTTGTCTCTGTGATAAATTCAAGTCCACTGATTGCTCCTGGAGGGAGTCTGTCCATGTATCAAGCACCTCAACTTTTACAGTTCCCACCCAAGAGCTGTCAATCTCCTAGCCCTAGGAGTGGAAGGGACTAGGCATGTGTGATTCTCCCTAGACCACAGAATAAAAAGGTGGTTTTAAACAGAAATGCAAGAATTTCCAGGTGCTATACCTTTTACTTTTAGGATCAGTGCAGAGAAGGGGATAAAATGCACATCTCCCAGTTTCTGCCTAGAAGGGGTTTGGCTGCACACTTTTCCAGCTGCTACTTAAAGATTGAGCTCCTATGCAGCCTGCATATGGGAACCAATGGAGAAGACAAACTATAGACCACAGGAAGCCTGAACAGGAGTTTGGCCACTCCTTGAGCCTTTTCTTCTGGCTTGCTCCAGTGATAAAGCCAGGCCTGTACATTCTCCCTGGAAAGAGTTTATTCATTCACTGAGCAAACACTTTCTACAACTCCCACCCTAAGGAATTGCCTCTTTAACCACCAAGATTCGGAAATTGATGGAGCTTTGCATTCCTCAGTCTCTCTAGACACCAGCAAACAAAGAGGAGGGGGTCATTCAGTGGACCCACTTCCAGAAGTTATCCTGCCAGTGTCATTGGGTGCAGTTATGAAGGAAAGTGTAGGCATTTCCCACAGACCCTCCTCCCAGTTTAGTGCAGAGAGAGTGGGAGATGAACTCCTGATCTCAGCTTTACCCTGAGTATAGAAGGAATTCAAAGCCACATCTAACACCCTGACCTTTCTAGCTGCATCTAGAGATACTTGGTTTCTATTATACCCATCTGAAGCTACACGGAAGACTTGGCACATCCTAATCTCCAGGAGGCTATTGAACAGAGGAAACAGTTTGGACAAAGACAGATTTGAGATGCACCTCAGAACAGCAGAAATATTAGTGAGGTCATTCTCCTATGTGAATCCAGTCTCGCAGGACTGAGAGATGCTGTTGTCTTATCTAATGCCCAGAAACCAACACAGAGAATCAAGGAAAATGAGGAAACAAATAAATATGTTCCAAATAAAAGAACATAATAAATCTCTAGAAACTGACCATATGAAATGGATATATATGTGATTTACCAACAGGGAATTAAAAAAAATTGTTATATTCTTACTGAGAACAAAGCATGAAAAAAACAGTAATTTCAACAGAGGCAAAAACTGTAAAATGTACCAAACAGAAATCATAGAGCTGAAAAATACAAAAATGGAACTGAAAAATTCAATAGAGAAGTTCAACAGCAGACTAGATCAAGCAAAAGAAAGGATCAGTAAACTCAAAGACAGGTCATTGCAAAGCATCCAATTGGAGGAGAAAAAACAAAAAAGATTGAAAAAGAATGGAGATAACTTAAGAAAATTATAGGATATCATCAAATGGAACAATCTATACCTTATTAGAGTCTGGAAGAAGAAGAAGAGAGAAAAGACCAGAAAGTATATTCAAAGAAATAATAACATAAAGCTTTCCATGCTACAGAGACATCAAATAAGATGAATCTACAGAGACCCACACTGAGATATACTGTAATTAAATTGTCAAAGAGAAAGAGAGAATTTTGAAAGGAAGAAGAGAATAGCAACTTGTTACATACAAAAAAACTATTAGCATATTTCAGCAGAAACTTTACCGGCCAGAAAGGAGTGGAATGATATATTCAAAATACTGGAGGAAAAGCATCAACAAACAAACAAACAAACAAACAAAAATCGCTACCAACAATACTATACCAGGCAATCCTCTATTTCAAAGATGAAGGGGAGATAAAGACTTCTTCAGACAAACAAAAGCTGAGGGAGTTTATTACCACTAGACCTGCCTTACAAGAAATATTAAAGGAAGTTCTTTAAACTGAAGGAAAGGGATGCTAATTAGTAAGAGGAAAGCATATGAAAGTATAAAATTCACTAATAAAAGTAAGTACATTGTCAAATTCAAAACACTCTAATACTCTAATGGCAATGTGTAAATCAACCTTATCTCTAGTGTGGAGGTTAAATGACAAAACTATTAAAAACAACTATAGCTACAATATCTTGTTAAAGGATACAAATTTTTAAGATGTAAATTGTGACATAAAAACATAAAATGGGGGGTAGCAGTGGCAAGTTTGTGTATGCAATAAAAATTAAATTGTTATCAGTTTAAAGTAGCTTGTTATAATTATGAGGTGTTTTATGTAAGCCTCAAAGTAACCACAAAGCAAAAACTTATAGCGGATACACAAAAGATAAAAAGAAAAGATTCAGAGTATACCTTTACAGAAAACCAATAAACCACAAAGGAAGACAGCAAGAAAGGAAGGAACAAAAGGACTACAAAACAAGTAGAAAATAATTTACAAAATGACACCAGTAAATCCTTATCTATTAATAATTACTTTGAATATAAATGGTTAAGTTATTCAATCAAAAGGTATAGAGTAGGTGAATGAATAAAAAAAGAAAAAAACTAACTCTGTGTTGCCTAAAGAAGACTCACTTTATCTTTAAAGACACACATAGACTTAAAGTGAGGGATGGAAAAAAGTATTCCATGCAAATGGAAACCAAAAGAGAGCAGAGGTAGCTATACTTATATAAGACAAAATAGATTTTAAGTCAAAAACTGTTATGAGAGACAAAGAAGGTCATTATATAATGATAAAGGTATCGATTCATCAAGAGTATGTAACAATTATATATGCATCCTACATTGAAGCACATAAATATATAAAGAAAATATTAAGAGATCTGAAGGGAGAGATAGACTGCAATACATAAATTTCAGCAATGGATAGAGCATCCTAACAGAAAATCAATAAGGAAACTCTGTACTTGAACTACAATTTACACCCAATGAACCTAACAGACATATATCTGACATTCTATCCAGTGGCAAAGAATACATTCTTCCCAAATGCACACAGAACATTCTTCAAAATAGATTATATGGTAAGCCATAAAACAAGTCTTAACAAATGTTTTCGTTAAGTATCTTTTTCAACCACAATGATATAAAACTAAAATCAATAATAGGAAGAATCATGGAAAATTCACAAATATATAAAATTTAAATAATATGATTAAGACCAACCATTGAGTCTGATCTGCTCTGGTTTTTGTTATTTCTTTTATTCTTCTGCTAACTTTAGGTTTAGTTTGTTCTTCCTTTTCTAGTTCCTTAAGGTATAATGTTAGGTTGTTTATTTGAGAACAGGCATTTTCAGCTTATGTCTGAATTCTGTTAAAAATTTAAGGAAGAACTAATATCAATCCTTTTAAAAATAGTCTAAAATATTTAATAGAAGGGATACTTCCAAACTCATTTTTCAAGTCCAGCGTTATCCTGATACCAAAGCCAGATAAGGACTACAAGAAAGGAAAATCACAGGCCAATATCCTTGGTGAACATAGATGTAAAAATCCCCAACAAAATAATAGCAAATCATATCTAGCAGCATATTAAAAGGATAATTCCCCATAATCAAGTGGGATTTATCCCTGGGATGTAAGGATGTTTCAACATTTGCAAATTAAATAAATGTGATTAACCATATTAACACAATGAAGGGCAAAATCCACATGATCAACTCAATAAATGCAGTAAAAGAACTTGACAAAATTTAATATCCTTTCATAATAAAAACTCTCAACAAGTTAGGTATAGAAGGAATGTTTCTCAACATAATAAAAGCCATATATGACAAGCTCACAGCTGACATCATACTCATTGGTGAAAAGTTGAAAGCTTTTCCTCTAAGATCAGGAACAAGGCAAGGATACCCACTCTCAACACTTCTATTCATCACAGTAGTAGAAGTCCTGGCCAGAGCAATTAGGCAAAAAAGCAGAAGTAAGGCATCTAAATAGGAAAGGAAAAAGTTAAATTGTCTCTGTTTACTGATGACACAACCATATAGAAAATCCTAAAGACTCCACCAATAAAATAGTTATTAATAGAACTGATAAACAAATTCAGTAAAGTTGCGTGATGCAAAATCAACATGCAAAAATCAGTAGCACTCTGTAGTCTAACAGAAAACTATCTGAAAAAGAAATGAAAGAAATTTCCATTTAGAAGAGCTGAAAAAATATAAAATACATAGGAGTGAACTTAACCAAGGAGGTGAAAGATCTGTACACTGAAAACCGTAAAACACTGATGCAAGAAATTGAAGAAGACACAAATAAATGGAAAGATATCCTGTATTCATAGATTGGAATAATTAATAATGTTAAAATGTCTATACCACCCAAAGCAATCTACAGATTCAATATAGTTCCTTTCAAAATTCCAATGTCATTCTTCACAGAATTAGAAAAAAAAATCCTAAACTTTGTATGGGACCACAAAAGACCCCAGATAGCCAAGGCAATCCTGAACAAAAAGAACAAAGCTGGAGACATCGCACTACCTGACTTCAAAATATACTACAATGCTATAGTATTCAAAGCATGGTACCAGCATTAAAAACACATAAGCCAATATAACAGGGTAGAGAGCCCCCAAATAAAACTGAATGTTTAGATTCTATTGATTTTTGGCAATGGGGCCAAGAATACACAATGAAAAAAGACAGTCTCTTAAATAAATGGTGTTGGGAAAACTAGATATCAACATGCAAAAGAGTAAAATTGGATCCTTGTCTTACATCATGTACAAAAATCAACTCAAAGCAATTAAATATTTAAACCAAAGACTTGAAACTATAAAACTACTTAAAGAAAACAAAGGATAAAAGCTCCATAACATTGGTCTGGGCAATGATTTCTTGGATATGACCCCAAAAGCCAGGCAACAGAAGCAAAAATAGACAGATGGGATTTTATCAAATTAAAAAGTTTCTGATAACAAAGGAAATAATTAACAGATTTAAGAGACAGGCTACAGAATGTGAAAATATTTGCAACTCATACATGTGAGAAGGGGCTTAATATCCAATTGTCAATTAAAAGTAAAATAGTTTTTAAAAAGTTCCCAAAGATTTCAAAATATGAAATGATAATATATTGTAAAGGGACTAGGAATAGATTCTGAAACAGCACACATAGAATATGCAACATTTTTACTTAGTGTTCTATATGTTGGTTGTCATTTCCATTTGAGAATATATCTTGGAATAATCTTCACTAATGAAGCATTATCTTTGCTTCTTTTTAGTTTGATGCATTTTTGAAATAGCTTCTCAGTATCAATTTGGGTACTTGTCACATAGCAGATGTGGATGGAGGGCAGACCTGAGGCTGGTGGAAAGCCCACTGGTGTCTGCTTGAGGTTAATAAGGCAAAATTGGAGTCATGTACAGGTTGTGTAATATCATATTTTATGACTGCATCCTGAAACGTGGGTAAATAAGCTTATTTCAAAGGCACGTGCTGACTTTAAAATTCTGTGATTGTCTTGTATCCTTTTTTGCCCCTTTATTCCTTAAGAATCCTCCCTGCATTCTCTGTAGCACTGCAAACAAGAAGGACATAAAGAAGAAGTGGTGCTACATTCTTCCCTTACACTTGGCAGCAACAAAGTTTAGCTGATGAGGTCATTTCTTTGCTCAACTGTGTGATCAGCTGTTTTGCTTCTAGTCCTTCACAACTATTTAGGTTTGATCTCTGTTTTGTTTACATTGCTGAGAATCTGTAGGTTCCGAAAATTGCTTTCATAACAGTCTTAAGAAATAGGCCCAGGGCCCTTTTGTTACAACAGGGGGGCCTGATCATCATCTGTGGAGATTGTATCTTGCTGTTGCTTTGGAAACCTGTATCTTGCTCTTGTTCTTGCTCTGTAAACCTATCTTCCCCTTCCTCAAGAAACTCATTAAAAATTAGTCCCCAAATTAGGAAAGCTACTATGATTGAGATGTTTGGGGAGTTATGGAACATAATCTCACAGTCAGGTAAATGTGTATTACATCCAGTATGAAGATTTTAAGCTAGTAATTTTAAGGGATCCCTTAAGAACTTTATTCAAAGTTCCAAAAACACAAGTAACAAGTATTCTTTGCTTTTTTTTTTTTTTTATAAAAGAAAGTCAATATTACCATGTTTACAATTGGAGATTTTGCTAACGTAATACAAACTGTGCAGTGTGTGAGAGATCATAAATACATTTTAAGATATTTTCTGTGGATTATTGAATAGATTGTATTGTCAGAAAAGGAAAGAAAATGAAGAGCCCTTTGCTTTGAGGTTCTGATGTGCGTCCAGAGTGAAGAAACCTGACAAAAGATATGCCTCTTAATTCTTCCCTCTGAGCCTTATTGCAAATTCAGTTGGGTTCTTAATAAAATTCCAAATGGCTTGGAATCTTGAGATACAATTTTTTTTTTTCTTTTTTGAGACAGAGTCTCGCTCTGTTACCTGGGCTAGAGTGAGTCAGCCTAGCTCACAGCAACCTCAAGCTCCTGGGCTTAAGCAATCCTTCTGCCTCAGCCTCCCGAGTAGCTGGGACTACAGGCATGCGCCACCATCCCCAGCTAATTTATATATATATATATATATTAGTAGGCCAGATAATTTCTTTCTATTTTTTTTTTTTTAGTAGAGACAGTGTCTCGCTCTTGCTCAGGCTGGTCTTGAACTCCTGACCTTGAGCGATCCACCCGCCTTGGCCTCCCAGAGTGCTAGGATCACAGGCATGAGCCACCGCTCCCGGCCAAGATACAAATTTTTTATCCTACTCTTTTAGGCCTGAGGTAAACCGTAAGAAAATAGTACACATTTAGGATTACATATGTGTGCACATATGTGTGTGTCTGCATGTTAATCACATTTTCAGGGAATGGCCTGGGACAGTCAGTGTTTATTGGTACCCAGCTTCTATACCCATTAATCCACATCTACAGTGATCTCAGATGTTGAATTTTATGATACTTAGAGGGCCTAGATACTTTCAGTGAATGACAATAACACCACTAAGAAAAGTTCATTTATAGTCAACATATTCTTTTTCAGTATGGGGATCTACTATTTTTTAAATGATGTTGATTGAGATGATTGAAATAAAATGATTACTTCCAGAAAATTCAAGAACTCAGAGCTCTTCTCTCTATGAGTATTTTATTAAGCAAAATTTTGTTCATTATGCTTTGCATAAGACTACAGGTATTAGTGCATAATTATACTATTGTTGAAGAAGAATTAGAAAACTATCAATTAGCTTATCTTAAACCCAAAATATTTGCCAGATTTTACACATAATTGATAATGATGCTGAAAATGCCTTATACATTATAAAATATCAATATGTTGAATCGAGATATTTGAGTAAGTGCCACCTGTATGCCACAACGGTTTCTTATTTCAAACCTTCCCAGTGTATCCTTACTTTATATATTTACAAAGAAAATGAATTTAAGAAGAAATTCTAGTTAATTCTTTGGTGACCAGGTCACCTGAATTTATGTGTAGCTTCTGCTGTTTGCTCACAATATGGTTTGGCATATAATTTACAGTGGATACTTCTTCAAGGATTAAGTGCTAAGTCTAATACCAGATGTATTTTAGGGACACTTTGTCAGTTGAGTAAGAGCAAATTCCCATAGTCTGCTGACCCAATCTTTGAATGAAGGCAAAGTAAAATGTCACTCTCCAATTAGAAAATTTCTTCTTACTTCAGTCTAAATTCCTCAGTGGCGAAAAAAAACGGTGTGGATAAAAACAAACCCACAACTCCCAAATATGTCCTATCTTTTTTAGCCATCTAAATGGAATATAAATGTTGGTCATTTGTGATAGTCAAATCTTTCTACTTTGTTAAATATAGTCAAATCTTTTTTTACTTTGAAATGGATACATGAAGTTAAAGCCAGAGAGGAATGTGTTGGAGGGTGAGAGGCAGATGATCTTTTATCACCAAAAACATTGCAGCTTAATCAGAACCATTTATGAGATAGTCTATTTGAAGATGTGTTCTTTAAGGCTAGTAATTTTACTTTGTAACCAAAGTGATGATTCAGTCAGTTTGCCAAGGAAACATTACCTCTAATCAATGTTGAAAAATTCCATTTTCTATCTATTGAGTTTTTGTAAGGGCAGTTTCAAATGGATTTTCAGCAACATTTAACTCATTATTCAGTAACCTAAACATTCATTCTGTAACTTTTTCTCCTCTTATTTTCTTCTGTATCTTGTTCCTTCCATATTCACTTCTTTGTGCCATTTTTTCTGCTTGCATTTTTAATGTAATAAAATATTCTTTTATCTAAAATGATTTTGGTCTGTCAAAATAGACTCTCCAGAAAAGATTTTCTCTTTTAAGTGTACCAGATTTTTATCCTTCTCCTTTTCCTGTCATTCTTAAATTATGACTGTAAATTTTTTCTTATTTATTTTCACGATAACAAATGAGTCATACAACAAGAATTCTCTGTGTTTGGATATTGTGGTTCACTCATGCTTGTTTTTTTCCTTATTTTACATGCAATGGAAAGGTCTTTCAATTATGGCTATGCCTTTGAAATTTAAACAAGCCATAGTGTCTAATGATTCTTGAAGGACTACTCTTCTTTGTGGTCTGACATACGACCTAGAATTGATACATGATCTGCAAAAGGTTTGGTGCATTTAAAAGATACCTGAGTTAATGGGTAATGTTTAAGCTTTTTATGAATAAGATTTCTTTGCATTGGTGGAGATAGAGTGGCAGTTATACTACTTTGTCTTAAGTAAATATAAAAGAAGGTTGGATGTTAATTTTCCTGTTGTGTTGGAATTATATCCAAGTATGTCCAAGTATCCACACATAATAATTGGAGCCACTAGACACATCATGAAATGCCTCAGTAAGGCATCATACCCTGTTATGGGACCTTAACCATCATCATTCTCTACTATATTCCTGAAGAACTAGAAGAATTTTCAGATTAGATGTCACTGGGAATTCATTATTCCTGTGAAGAGATTTCTCTCTTCCTTTCTTGAGACAATGGGTGGAAGATTATACCTACCTGTTAAGTGCAGGGAATCTAAGAGAATTTAATAATAGCTAACATTTATTGAGTGTTCACTCTGTGCTAGGTAGCAGACTAAGCACATCACACTTATGAACTCAGCTGCTTCTCACAACCACCCTCTGAGGTAGGAGCTACTATTATCCCTAATTTACAGATGCAGATATTGAGGCACATAAAAACATCTTGCTCAAAGTTATACACAGTCATTACCTGTCAGAGTCTGGCTTCAACCCCATATATTCTTGATCTAGATGGGTTTGTTCATTAAAAGTTATGTTGCCATATGGTAGTAAAATTCAATGGAATTCAAGCAGGTTGGAGAGGGGAGGCAGGGATGGGTAACTTCACTCCTAATGGGTACAATGCACATTATCTGGGTGACAGACACACTTATAACTTGGACTCAAACTGTACAAAAGTAATTCATGTAACCAAAACGTTTGTACCTCTGTAATATTTGGAAATAAAAGAAAAAAGCTATATTGCCTTTCACTGATAAGAATGTGAATTATGGCAGGAAAGGAATGTTAGAATGCTATTCCATGCTTGGACATTTGCTTACTCATCAGACTTGTAGATCTGTGCTCTGCCCATACTTAAAAAGGAAAAAACTGGAATTAGAAAACAATTCCTAGTGAATGGAGATACTCCTGCGTTTCCACTGTTTGCCATGGCAGGATGCACAATGTTCCTGTGCAGCAAGTGGACACCATAAAAAGCAGAAAGTCTAGGTCTGTATGTCTAGGAACCTGCCCAAAAAAGCTGCCTGTCAGGCAAGGGTACTGGAGGAGTAAGCTGTGGAGGGTGCCATTGCAGGAGAGCATTGATTAATAGAAAAGGTATGCCAATCCCATTTCTCATGCCTGGAGCAGCAGGGAAGGACCCTGCAAGGTTTCCAGTGAACCCAGACCCCACAAGAAAGCCAGCATTTGGATTCCGCCCAAGAGAGGGAGTTGTTATCCACGAGAAGACACAATTGAATCCTTTAAGTGAAACAATTTTGCCAGTTTTCTCCGATCATTTCCACACCCCTACTTCTGAAAGAAATGAAAAGGAGGTGGAAGGTGGCAGGGAGGAAGAATGAAGAGCACAAATTTGAATTCTTTAGCCTTTGGCCCTAGGCAAAATGTTGGCTGATGCAGGAGTATGAAGAGAATTAGAGAACTAAATTGGATATGAGATCAAATTTTAAACTAGATTAACTGAATTGAGTTGTTCAATAGACAAACTATTGGAAAGTCATTGAATCTGCCCAACATAATTTTGGGGTATAGAAAAGGGAGATAGAACAGAACATGATTAGAGGGGAAAACAAAATGGAGACAAAAAAATTCAAATACTTTAAACGAGGTTCAGATTGTTCAGTAAATTGGTTACCTAAGACTTTGACCTATTCCTATATGAGATGAGAAAATGCTGGCTTCAGAAATACAATCAAATGGTAACAATGATGAGATATACTCAGGACAGTGAAAAATGGAAAGTTTTATTCATTGTCTGTGATTGTGTGCTTTCTGAATTCCCTGTTGTATACTTAATGACTACATTTAACTGCATTCATTTTTTATTCAATAATAATTTAAGTACCTATCTTTTTGATACTGTCATAGGTCATGCTGAGTGTAAACATAAATCAGATATGTTCTGTTCTAAATAATCCAGTGATGCAGTGCAAAAAATGTCATTTATGTAGATTATCACAAAATCTAGTGAGTATACATACACAATTATTAGGGAGCACTGAAGAAGGCACGCAAATAGTCTAGGAGAACTCAGGAAGGCTTCCTGCAGGAAGTGTGTGTTAAATATTAAACATATTTTAGAGGAACTACTCATTTTTTACACTTTATCGACACTGTTCTTTGAACACATTAAGCATTTTTCCATATTAGGGCCCTTCCACATGCCTTGAACATCCTCACTCTTCCAACATTTAATGCTTAGCCATCCTATAAATTTCAGGTGAAATACCATTTCTTCAGAGAAAGGTAACCTGAGCTATAAATATAAAATTTGCCTCTCTGTTATTTCATCAAAGTCTGCTGTTTCCTTTGCATCTTCTAATAATCGTAAATAACATCTGTGCTAGCACTAGTACCTTTATTTCCCACAAAATTATAAGTTTCTTGAAACTGAGAATCCTGTTTGTTTTATTCATTATTCTTGTACTTCTAGCATCTTATAAGAGCATGATAAAAATTTGCTGCATTAGTTTAATTGATATTATTTAGTGATTCATTAATCAGCATGTGATTATTTTGGCTTTTGCTACTTCTTTCTTTGCCTTTCTTAAATTTGAATATTTTACTGTTTATGAGCTGCTCAGGGCCAGTCTGGACGGGCCTGTTGCCTTTACAATTTTCCAGGCTTCCACTCAGGACCTGGCATTCCATAACAGGATTCCTTCTCTTGTATACATTGTGTCCAGGGATTCTAGGTTCACCCTCCCAAAGCTACTTGAATCCTTTTTAAAATATTCATTTCTTACTCTCTCTGTTTCTCTTGAACTCACAGCCCTGCTGCTCCTCTCACCACTAATTTGCTTCCTTCACATGCTCTGCTTCCCCCAACTCTCTCTCTCTTCATTTTATATTTTACTTCTTTTTGGAAGCTATTAAGATAGTTTTGCTGTGGAAAGAGTTAAATCTTTTGCTTAAAATTTTGAGCTGCCTCATTCTTTGTAAAAACTGAAAGAAATAGGCAAGAATAAATGCATGAATGCAATGCAATAGGACATTTTGTTTAAATAACTAGTGCTTATATTTTCTATTCTTCATTATCAGCCATTTAAAATAAAGTATTAAATGAATGCATGTGGTTAAAATAACTGATTTGTTGTTATTTCTGACAGTTTTACTCATATCTGTTTTTAGAGGCAAAGATTTTAAAACAGAAAAGGAAACTGAAGTTTTACCCTTTGTTATTATATTCCATTCTGTATTTATTGCCCTTGACATCTTCACACTGATACTTTTTGTTTCCCATCACAGTGCCATCCATAAGCAGTAAAGGCCAGTACTTTGGTTTGACATGCAAAAAAAATGGAATGCAAATACTCTGGCTGTTTGTATCACCAACAGTGAAATGTATCATGATGATTAGGAAAATCATGTATCTTTACCGTGATTTTTCCCAACATATTCCAAATAGATTTTTCCCATTTGATCTATAAAGTATCACTATGATATAAACAAGGCAAGACTGTTGTCATTAGTTTTCAAATATAAAACTTGTCTTCGCACCTTAAAGTGCCTTGGTTGAGCTTCCATGGATAAAGATCTGATAAAACTGGGTCTAGGATGCAGGACTTAGGAGTCTCGCCAGGTCCAGGGCTATGCTTGTTAAACTCTTCTACCTTTTTGTGCGATTACTATGGAAAGTGAGCATTGTCAATGCATTTACTGTATACATAAATAAGAGTGGCTATCATAAATTACAATGTAGTGTGACAACTAAAGGACAGACTTATAGGAGGATGAATTTTCCTAATTTAAATGCTGAACTTTCATGCTGAGACTGGATCCCGGTGCTTCTTCCATTGATATTCCAGAAGTGTGGAAATACACACCACAAAGCAGATTTAAATTCATTCTTAACAGAGAAAGAATTTTCATTTTGGGCCAGTGCCCCTAATGACTGTCACTATTTCAGTTCTCATGATTCTTTAAAGAAAATGAAAATGCTAATCTATTAAAAGTGGCCCACTTGAGAGTTTTCCCTGAAGTCTTTTGACATCACCAGATGTAAGGATGTGGCTTTTCTGTCATTTTTAAAAGCTGATAAAACTATTAGTATTGCCTTTTCTCAACTCCAAATGTTCATGTTACCAAAGTTAAAATATGATACTTTCTTAGATAAGACTATTAACTTGGTTTTTAACTTTTTGAAATGGAAAGCAAAGTCTGTGACTCCAGGATTGGGAGAGTAAGATGTGCTTGTATTTCTTAACTTCAGCACAGGTGAATAGCAACTTTAAAACACCTTAATTTTATCTTGATAAATAGAGTAAAGCTTCAAAGAACCATTGTAGTCTGTAATTACTTTGATTAAAGATGAATAAAAAGAGTTTCACAGCAATCAATGGCTCTCAAACTCTCATCCGTTAACAGCCATTATCTTCCTGCTTTCAGCGTGTAGGTGTTGGTTGAAATAGGGGACTAGTTATGCCCTACTGACAATCTTTGATTAATGTCTTTTTTTTTCCATTCTGCAAAAAGCTAGTCAAATTTTTAATTTGCTAATCAGGTTTTGTTTTGATTAATACCACAGTATTAAGAAAATAGAATACAATGTAGTGTGTCCCTGGTTGAAAATATGTTCTTACTAGTATAGTTGAAGCATTTATCTTTACTATGTGTAACTACTAGTTATATGGAATGACAGTAGAGTGAAAAGAGAACCCAACTGACACATTTTTAAATTAGTGGTGACCACAAGTTCATTGGAGTCAGGGTCAATAAAGGAATCCTTCAGTACACATGGCAGCTGTCCACAGGGTTTGTCCTATCCTCTGATCAGTCGACCTCTGGTATAAACAACAGCTCTCATTTCCTTACTCAATCAAATTCAGGCATAATTTGTTGAGCTTAGTTTTTATACACTTAAATGCTTTCAAGTTTGATTATATTGTTGGTAGCCCTGTCATTCTGAAGTCTGGGTAAAAAATATTTTTTAAGATTTCAATACTTTAGAAAATAAGAAAGAAGACTTTTAAAAAAATGAAGATTAATTTTGTTTGAATCCTCACCACAATTTTTGTTTCCATTACAAAAATAAATAGAAAAGATTATGTTAATGCAAAAGAGTTTTATTCATACTTATTTTACTTTCCTTTTTTTTTCAAATTTAGCAAAATCAGCACATTTGCTATCATTGACTGGAAATATTATTTTCATGTTCAATCAGCCAAACTGTTAGAAAACTAAAGGAATGTAACATCTTATTTGTAATGGACTCTTGGCCAACCTTGGTGAAACAGTTCACACATAAATGATGTTAAGATGGTGAGCCATTAAAAGCCATAAGTGATTTATATGAAGCGGAATTATCCATGCTTCCTTAGGGGCCTATACTGGACATTCTAAGTAGTCTCTGTTAAACTTATTGTCTCAATCATTATTTCCAGGCCTGTGGTTTTCTATGAATCATTAATTTGTCCTTCATATAGATTATTATGAAATATTATACCGTCCTCATGGTTATATTATAATGAAAAATGGTGTCTTTCATAAGGTTCATTTAAAAAGACAAAACATTTGATTCTCGTTTTAGTATTTAGGCAGGCCAAGGCAGTATATTATCATGTATTTTTTTTTTTTGTCTTCTGTGTGGTGTATTCTGATTGAGCTTAAGTTTTGTGAGGTGCAGTTTCAGAGAAGAAAATCCAATTAAAACATCTCTTTTGATGTGCACCTTCCAGGAGGAGGGAATAAATTTGAGGATCCTTGAATTAGACTCACTCAATTTGGAATATCAGGTAAACATAAATGGTGGTGAAAAGCCACCAGAAAATCCTTGGCCAGTAGCAACAGTTAATGGTGGCTGATGTCTCTACTCTACCTCTCCTCTTTCTGTAGGGAAAGAAAGGTGTATTTTAGTGGAAACCTATTCATTATCCATGCATAAAACACCCTTCTGCCTTAACTGATTCTGATTCAATGGGAGCTCTTCTATAATTCTGTAAATTTTAGATAACCTCAGCTGGCCCTTTAGAAGTTCAATTAAATTCCCTCCCCATCCTGTGGAAAAGATAGTTTTGCCTCCATTTGCACATTCGTTTTAATTTCCTGATCTATAAATATGTCTGTTTTTTGGATTCTCTTTTAAACCACTTATAACATCTGCCTGGTTCCCCCACTGATTGACTTAAATACATTCTTTAAGACTTATTCATTCTATATTTGTAGAAGAGTCATGATTTTACCCCTTTTTGTGAAAATTGTCTTTTATTACTTCTCTCTCTGGGGCAGTTGTTCTCAACTTCAGTACTATTGGCATTTTGAGCCATGTAACTCTTTGTCAGGGGGGCCTGTCCAGTGCATTTTAGGATGCTTAGCAGCTTCCCTGGCCTCTACCCATCGAATGCTAGTAGTACCACTCAGAAACATCTGTAGACATTGCCAAAAGCTCCAGTTGCAAACATTTAAAATCATCCGTGGCTGAGACCTTGCTCTGAAGTAAAATATATATGCTTTAATTTCCAACAAAAAATTAATGTCCTCTTTATTCATTTAACTAATGCTTATTGAGTAGCACACGTGTGTGTGTGTGTGTGTGTGTGTGTTACTTCCATGTCTTACAAATAAAGTTTTGAATAAAGCCAAATACAAATTTGCTTTTAAGAAACTTGGATCTAATTTTATTTAGTGTTATATCTTGTTTATGCAGATCCCTTTTTGCTTTTGGTCCTGAAAACATGCTTTGTATTTCAAGAAATTTTTTTTCCTTATTTTTTCTATTTTCTCTATTTTCCTCTCTCTTTTTTCCTGGATTCTTTAATTTATGAATTAAAAAAATGACCCTACTCATAGTATAAAAGCATGCTGCATATCTAGGAAATAAGTCAGCAAGAGATGTACAAATGAAAATAGTCATCATTAATATTAACCTCTCTTATCCATGATAGTTCATGGAAGTTGGCCACTTAGGTAATGTAAAAGTAAAATATTAAGGGAGAAACTATATGAGCATTTAAAATACATTTTGGCACATAGTACATAATATGTGTTAGAAAAGATACCGATATATAAGGAAATCCAAGGTACTGTGGTTTAGTTTACTGGTGACAAAGCAAAACAAGTAATACAGTCATTGATATGTAATCCATTGGAAACAAATACACCAGATATTCAATATAATGCATTTTCTGAGATAAATAATAAAATAAATAAATAAAACTATCCCAAGAGAATATGTGAAAAAAAATCTCATAAGTAGAGGGACATGGTGATGACACTGTGGTAGATAACTTCCTCAAAAATGACTCAATCATAGGTTTTATAAGGTTACTTCCATCAATAAAAAGCATAGGTCACTACTCCCTTGGCAACTCCGTGAATGCACTCCTGCCGGGGAAGCAGTAAAGGGAATGCAACTATTAAGTCTTGCTCAGTCAGTATATATTTATTCAATTTATTCTGGATAATGTCCTAGGTGTCGAGGATTTAGAATTAAATAACTTTATACATATACATATATGTATACACAGAGAGGGATGGGTGGATAGATATAAGCTTATATCTCAAAGGGTAAAAAAAGACAATAAATTATGTTATGTCCCGGTAAACTCATTCTAAGTTTTTATCATAAGTCAAAAATGCATTTAGAGGATACGATGGTCAAGATTGCGAACTGCAAAAGTCCTAACTGAAGGGAATGGTTATTACGGGCTTGCTTGCCGCTTTCATGCTGGGCAATTATCTTGAGTTTCATCTAAACAGTAATCGCCGCCTTTTTCTTCTCACCAGAAGCAGGAGACACAAGTGGGCATTATATAAAGAAGATGGGATATGAAAACACAAAACACAATGTCCAAAAAGAGATGGCAACACAGTACCCTATAGAGTAGCAGTTGTTTACCCTAGTGATCCCTGAAAGAGAGTCAAATTGCTAGCCTGGGAAGACATCAAAATTCAAAATTCAAAATACAGTTTCTGCTGAATGCTTATCACTTTTGCACCATTCTAAAGCTGAAATGTAAGTCAAACCATCATAAGCTGGTACCATCTACAGAGATGAATAATAAGATAATGCCAGCGACTGAAAAGAGCTAAGTTATACGCTAGAATAAAATGAACCTGATGGGAGAGAATAGGAAGGGCAGGGAGAACTCTCTGAGGACAGGACATTTGGAAAAAGCTTAAATGATGAGGAGGAGATACACTTGGGGTGGAAAAAATTATTTTAAGCTTAAAGAACAAGTGCACAATTTTGAGGTCAGAATGAAGGTGTTGTGTTTTAGGAAACATAAACCCTAGGGTGTGGCTGGGGTCGATTGAAAGCCGTGGGGAAAAAGGGATGGTGAATTTGAAGACATAGTCTGGAACCACATGATATGGGGACTTTTAAGCTATGGTGAGAAGTCTGGGTTTTGTTTCAAGGGTAATTTGTTTTTGTCCATGTAGTAAGCTTTATTTTTTGTGTTATTTTGAAATTATTTGGGGAAATCTTTGAAAAGTTTGAAGGAAAATGTACGCATTAGAAAAAAACTTCTTGAATAAAAAGAAATTCCTGTATAAAAAGATTGTGTAGAAAATGAATACAAATTAGTCTTCTCCAACATCTTTTTCTTCTATTTTCTCTTCCCGTCCTTCCTCCCTTTCTAATACTTTCTCCTTTCCCTCCTATAAAGAAAAGCTATTATTACCATCTCCTCACTATAGTGGCTATAAGACAATCCCCAGTGCATTACTGTGTGGGTTTCTAACACTGAATACCAATGGGTACGGATAAATGAATGAACAGATGACTAAATAGATAGATAGCAGCATCTCTGGCTGAAAACTGGGAGTGTCCCAGAAAATTATTATTGGGATTGGGGGGGCCACAAAGTGTGGTGCATAGATGACACCAAGAATGGAAGCTGTGAAGAGTCAGAACCAAGGAAGGATGCATTTGGAGATTAACTGAGAAATGGTTCCCATGTGAACACAACAAGATGTTTGGGTGAGATTGGTTCTTGACTTCAGAATTTCAAAGGGCATTTCAGGCTAGAGAAAGAAAACAGAGTAAAATTATATAAGAAATTTCAGTACATTTATTAAAGGTGCTACATTTTAAAATAATTAAAATAAGAATAAGGTTCAATATACGTTATTTAAGAGGTATAAAATATACAATTCTATCAGTAAAAAAAGTAGCATAAACAATATAGGTTATTACTGCATTATTTGCAGTATGTAATTCAGTAATAACCAAAGGTTTCACATACTGTAGCTTTATATTAATATTCCCTATATGCTTCCTTATAATACAGCAATAGAATATTTAAAGTTCATTAATATTATATCTATTATCGGAAAGTATATGACATTGTCATTTATCTAATGATACAGCTGAAAATGAGCAACGGTTATTGCCTTTCAATTTAAATGTAAGTGTATGCAACAGGGGGTAAGGTGACATAAACATTTGTAAGAAAAAGAATTGAGAAAAAAATATTGGGTGGTAGATTTTAGCAGAGGAGGAACAAAATTAATGGGCTTCTTAATATCAGAATGAGGGTCAAAAAGGTACATATGGAAGCGCTGTTGGATAGCTTCAGTTTTTGGAAGTTCTGATAAACTGTCCTTTTGTCCTTGGTTATACAAATGCACTTAGGCAATTGAGCGCAATTGTGGATACTTTCACAAAGGGAAGGTAGAAAGAGTAAGTGACCACCACAGTGTCTTATTTGAGCTGTGTGCCAGAAAGGAGCCTTTTCCAAGGGAAAAGAGCAGAATAATATGAGGCAGGAAATAAGAATTAAATGTTGCTCCTCAATGTGGGGCTCACACATCAGCAGCTTGCTAGAGACTCAGACTCTCAGACCTCACCCCAGATCTTCTGAGCCAGAGTCTGCCTTTAACAAGGTGCCGAGATGACCCACATACACATTAAAGTCTGAGAAGTGCTGCTACACACTACTAAAGAGCATTGGAAGATATTTAAAATCAATGATCAGTGCAGGATAAAATAGCTGACTATCAGATCTTAAGGAATCCATACAAGGGGGGACAAGCCAAGATTTTCCACTTAAAGTTCATTAGGGTTTGGGGTTAGCACCGAGATTTAGACCAGCAGCAGGATTAAATAATGTGGAAAGGTGATTCTATAGTGTGGTGTTTGGAGGTCATATTAATTGTTGTGCACCGACAAAAAAAGAAAAGGCTCAATGATATTTTTTATCTTTGGAGACCTTGAAGAAGCTGAAAAAAAATCCTCTTCCTCACTTTATCATGTAATACTAGTCGCGCCCCTCAATGTATACCTTTTCTTGGGATATCTTTTAGTTCAAATTGCCAACATTTTCTCACCCATCACTCAAACTGTTCCTGACTTTCCATGAAATCTGGAAAGTCATTCCAAAGTCATCAGATAGGGTTTGAACTTCCTTGGCTGTATCCCAGCCCTGACATTGAATTCCTTACACGATATGTATTTAACCTTGCCCTCAACATCCTGACTGCTCTAATTTCTAAGACATGTCTGCCTTAGCACCTCACTGTCTAATGGTGCCTCCTGCCTTTATTCTGTCAAATGTGTCCTCTTAGACAGTTCTCGGGGGACTGTTTATCTTCATGGTCTTTAGCCACCAGGGATGGCTTTGTTAGTTGTTATATTCATAGATACATTCAGCCATTTCTTCCCTCATTCATTTTACATTTCCCAACTATGTGTGAGACAGTGACTTAGTGCTGGGGATATAAGAATAAATAAGCCTCAGGCACGGCCCCTGGGAATCCAGAATGATTTTATGCATACAGATTTCTTGCAGACTGGCAGTGGGTAAACTGTTTGCTTGTTCATTTGTTTATTTACTGATGACATGAAGAAGCTGGAAAATATGTAAGGGCCTGTAATTTTTTTTGTCTCCTGACATGCCATGGTGTATGAAAATGAACTTTTATGATAACACCTAGTATTTATTTAGTTCTTACTGTGCACTAGGCATGGTTCTGAGTGAATTACCTGCATTAACTCATGTAATCTTTACAATACTTTCATGTTCTCCTACCTCCCACCATTTTCCAGATGAGGAAAGTGGGAAAATAGGGTTGAGTACCTGGTACAAGGCTGTACAGCTAGCAAGCAGAAGCACTTGGATTCAAACTGAGGTGTGGCTCCAGTGCCCTTCGTAAGATTCACTGTGATACACACTGTCACCTGGCACATGAAGTATCTCTCAATATCTTTTTGATAGATGAAAGTAATATTTACTTTTTTAATATTCTAATACCACTTCCATTCTTTTGTGTACCAGAAGTCTTTGAACTATGGCCCATGCTAGATTTATTTTGCAAATAAAATTTCGTTAGAACACAGCTATGCCTGTTTGTATACATATTGCCCCTGACAGCTTATAGACTGCGGCGGCATGAGGTGAGCAGTGTGTCAGCGACTTTCTGACTTATAAAGCCTGAAATATTTATTATCTGGCTCTTCCCATACAAAGTTTCCAGCCCCTTTTTTAAAAAAGTACAAAATTAATTCATAGCTTATGTATAACATCAAAAAATTGAGCAGTAATGCTTTCATACAACTGAATATAACAGTTGTAATGAAACTTTATGGCAGAAAATAAAGACACTACGTTTATTACAGTCATATAAATTTCAAATAGTCTTTGTAAATTTTAGCAGGTAAATAATTCTTTCTTTGAAAATGAATGGCTAGTTTGTGTCATTGCTGTGTGTCCCTGATGATAGCATCAGAGTGACCCTGATGTTGGATAGTTGGGATTGCCAACCATGCAATAGTTACCATGCAACCTTTTTTTTAATTGTTGCTTTGTGTTCCATAGCTAAATAATTCATTTGTATTAGTGATTATTTAGCACAACCTGAAACTGCAAAATGAGTTTACATGATAATTTGCCTCTTGAAGTGTATACTTACATTGGAAATGGGGAGAAGGAATGTTTGCCTTCTTTCAGTTATTAGAATGTCATAACTGAAATAAAAATGAAATATTAACATCAGTTGTTTTTTTTTACTTTAGGTGGGAACACATTCGATATTTATCCTGTTCCATCAATGCTTTTTTATTGCCTTTTATTTTGTTTCACATAAAATATGAAAAGTGTGCACTGAGTATATTTTTAATACTTTACTCACAGCTTGATTAATTTTTGATCATTTAATAGGTGAGATGAAATTAAAATAGAGCATTTGATTATATATGCATCATTCTAAACCAAGAGTGCATTTAGGAAGTCAATTAATCATTTGCACAAAACCTTTTTACATGCCAAATAAATTTTTTTTAAAAGTATAAGTAAAATAAAACTAATAGTGTTTTAATAGAATTAAAGGGAATTTTATTCTGCTATTGTTCATTTGGGGTTGTGAGCTCCTATTTCTTACTGAGAAATATTGATTTGATTATTGATCTTATTTCACTGACACTGTGATTTATGGAAGTGGAATATTCAAACCTTTTCAAAATAAGAAAAATTATAATTACTGTTACATATACAACTTATTCTTTACCTTATATTTCTTGAAAGAAAAGTGAGTATCTAAATATGCAGTTTCCAAATGGTGTTCTTTGATGAGATGTAATGGAAAAAGTTTGGTTAGAAATTAAGAAATTTCTAATTTTTTATATGTTTATGTTATAAAGATATATGTATTTGTTATATTATAATAAAGGAAGGAATCTGTGGGTTTAAACATACAGAAATTTTACTTAGTTTGGTTTAGGCTCTATATGCTATTTATCCTCGAAGCTTAACTGTTTAGTTAATCTGGATATATAGTAGCTATTTCTCAAATACTTTTTCCCACAGACATTTGATACAAGTCCAACTCTGTTCAGATTCTTTCTTGAAGAAGCACCTGAGTTAGCTTAGTTCATTATAAAAGAAATTGATTACGTAAATTGACCTCTTTATGTTTTACAGATTAAACTTCAAAAGCGAATTGCCTAATCTCTTTGTGTTTTGCTTTAAATAATCCATGTAAACTCCGGATATTTGTAATATTGTATCAAAGCACCAGGTACTGTATTTATTGCTGTTATATGCTCATGGAAGGAAAGTTTGTTTTGTTTTGTTTTCCTTGGTTTTGTGAATGGGCTGAAAAGGATGGATAACACTACCTTTCCCAGAAAAGAGAACATGACTCTGCTTGGGTATCTGTACATCATCATATATTCAGGAACTTATTCCCCAATAATATTTGAGCAGCCTTATCAAATAATGATAAAGTTGAAAGCAGTGGCCAAGAAGAGTACTGCTTTGGGACATGAAATATAAATATATAGCAAGTTGCCAGAACAGAAAATTTCCATTGCACACTGCCTATTTGTTGTACCTATTCAATTTAGCTTTTGACTTGCAAACTTTCCTAAGACTGGAGCTCTTAAATTGACCTATCTACTTTCTAATTGTGCTTTCTCATGTTTCTCAGTTATCTTCCGAGGTATTGTTATTATTAGTTAGGAATACCTTAGCAATTCCTTCAAGCTAATGTAAGATGGCAGTCAGCCAGCCAGTATATATGAACAAGAGTTCTGATCCACATACCTCTTTCTACCTGGTGATTTTGGTTAAGCTCTAGTTCTAAGGGAAAAAAGAAGTTAATTTTACTTCTACATTTCTGTTCAAGAGTGCATTAAGAAGTATTGTGAGCCTGAGGAAAGATGAGTATCTTGTTTTATTATTATTTTCTGCAGTAGATACTACTTTGGGGAAGAGAGATGATAAACAGCTTGATTGTTGTATTTTTCCAAACCAAGCTACTCTTCCAAACAAGAGAGGTGGTGAAATTTATGAAGGACCAATGGACAGTGTTTGTTTTTTTTTTTAATTGTAGAACTATAACAATTTAAATGAGATGAGTGAAACCTCAGCCATTGATAGAAATTCCAGAGTTGTAGAAGTTATTTGAGTGACTCTAAGCTCGCTTGTTCATTTACAGAAGGGAAAGTAGAGTCCAAGGTGGGCTTGTCTCAAGACAGAGAAGACAGCATATTATAATCAAAAGAAACAAGCGTTGGAGTCATATAGAACTGGGTTCAGATCATAACTTAATTGCACATTAGTTATATGATGTCAAGGTAAGTGGCTTAACCTCTTCGTGATCCCATTTTTCCACCTTCAAAACTGGTGCATACTACACACAGACCTAAAATAAGATGGCGGATGTTAAAGCACTCAGTGGAGTACTTAACGAATAGTAGGTGTTAGATCAGTGGTAATTTCCTTTCTCTTGGAGACCCAAGAACATTAATATTCAAGCCAGTCCTTTTTGATAGCTCCTTCCTTTCATATCCAAAATGCTATCACTCAATGAATTTAGGCTGCTGACTCACAGGCCCTGTGTCATAATCCTTCCCTTCCGTCACAAAAATTGATTTGATGGTGTGTGTTAGGTTGATGGCAACAAGGTCAATTGAGTTCCATTTGCTTTCCTCTCTAAGTAATCAACTTTGTTCCTCTGGTATGTGGAGACCTTAAAAGGCCTGGCGAGTTTTAAGTGTTTCTGCTCTATAAATGTTTATAATTTAGATGCAAAGAGTTCATTTAACCTCATTTGTCAATAATGTTTCACAAAAAGATTTTGTAATTTCATAATGATAGCTTAAGTATCTTTATTCGTTTTAAAATTATTATAGCATTAGAAACTGACTTTTAAAAAAAATCCTTAAATGTTCTTAGCTTAAATGGCATCTCTTCAGAGAAATCTTTGCAAATCATATTATCTGAGTAGGTCGTTCTGTAATTCTCTATCAAGCTGAAAATTTTTATTTATCTTCCACAGCACTTACCACAATTTTCAATTACATTTTTAATGCTCGCTTCCTCCACAAGTTTGTAAATTCCTTGAGAATTGGGACTAGGTCCATTTTCTCATCATTCTATCCCAAGAACCTAGTTCTGATCGTGGCCCATAGAAGGTGTTCAATAAAATATGGAAATGGAAAAAAAATGTGGAATGGAAAAAAAAGTCCATTATTTGAGAAGTGTAGAGCAAAAGGAAGAAGGAAGAATGTGAATATCAGGACATCTTGAGGCTACTACTGAACTTGGACTGGAAGGCTATTTGGTTTGAGTAGCTCAACATAATTATTTAAATCCTTTTATACTGAGATGGAGAGTAGAATTTTAGACACCTGAACATTCATTTTTGATAATTTTTCATTTTGATAATGAAACATTGGTATTGCAATGCATTTCATTTCTGGGTGTACCGGTATTCATTCAGTCATTTAACAGGTATTCACCAGGCATCTGTGTAGCAAGCACTGCACCGACAGGGCCCTTTCTCCCACAGACTATAGAATGCAATGGGGAGACCCATATTAACCAAGAAAATATACACGTGAATATATCGCCATATCTGGTGATATATATATATATATATATGATGAAAAAAGCAAGTGAAAATCTCAATTTAAAATGTTGGGAGAACAGTCTCACAGAAGCTCTTTCTAAGGAAAAAATGTTAGGGTCTTCAGTCCCACCATGTTATCTCCAATTAGCCACTCTGCTCTGACCCATGCATTATTTGGTTCAGATCTCTAGTCCTTGCCATATGGATACAGACAAAACCTTTGCCTTTATAGAGCTCACAATTTTGTCACTGACACATTATCTTTGTCCTAGTAAGCATTCACTTATCCCAGTGGTATTGGTGTCCTCACCTAAGACTCATCCCTCTTGACCAGGACCCTGCCAACTTCCTTGCTCTTGCTGACCTTCTATTCAAAGGAGAAGCACATTGTTCCTGTGCTTGAGTAGCTGCTGGCTAGTTTTCTGTTCTGGATTAATTGATATTACCAGCAACACTTTGTCACACACTTCTTGGATTTCTGCCAGGACATAGCCCAAATTATCTTATAACATGCCTTGCATTTTGGATCATAGATTCTTCCAGTCTTTTCCCCTTCAAGTCTTTCTTCTCTTCTTCTTACCATTCTGTGCCCCTCTGGGTTTTATATGAATGTATCCACCTTGCTTATGGCCGGGCAATTATGACAGCTGGACAATTATGACAGCTGGACAAGAAGCAAGGAAAGTGATGTCTCACTAGGAATATTTCTTCTCGTAATTTTTAACCTTTTAGAGCAGAGTTTCTCATACTTAACACCATTGACATTTTATGTCAGGTAATTTTTTGTTGTGAGAGGCTATCCTGTGCATGGTAGGATATTTGGTAGCACCCCTGGCAATACCCACTAGATGCCAGTTGTGCCCATCCCCCAGTTGGCACAATTGAAAATGTGTTCACATATTGCCAAATGTACCCTGGGTCAAAGCTGCCTCTGGTGGAGAACCACTGCTTTGAAATAACTGAGGCAGCTCTCACTCACTCATTTATTCATTCCTTCACTCATTCACCAAATGTTTATTGAGCACTACTTGACGTCAGAAGTTGTCTGGGGCATTGGGATTATAAATGTAATAAGTACAGACAAAACCTTTGCCCTTGTAGAACTCACATTTTTTGTAGAGGGAAAGTGTAATAAATTAAAAAATGTGTAATATCAGTTCATGAAATGTATAATACATAAAAGGAAAGAAAGCAAGGGGGCAGAGCACTATTTTGGATAGAACAGTCAAAGAAGTTCTCTCCGAGGAGACAACTTTTGAGCAAAGACATAAAGAAAGAGAAGTTAAGGGTCTTTTGAAGATCTTGGACAAAATCATTGCAGATGGAAGGAAGCAGAAAGTGAAAAGTCCCTGAGTGGGAACAAGCTTGTGACTGAGAAACAGCAAGATGGCCAATCTGGCCAGAGTGGAGTGAGAAATGACTAGTTCAAGTAATAGATCCCAGGTGTGATATAGATGGGTCTTGTGGAGGGCTTTGAGCTGGGCAGTAACAGGATCTGAGCTTTGATCTGGATGGTGCATTCTGACTGCTCTGGACAGAACTGACAATAGCAGGGGAGCCAAGGATGGAATTGAAGAGACCCATTGGAAGGTTACTATGAAAGGGTAAGTGAGAGATGGTGGCTGGAACTAGGGCAATGATACTGGAGTAGTGAGATGTTGGTAAATTAAGAGACATCTTTTGAAGACAGGCCTGGCTACACCTGCTTAAGAATTGGATGTTGGATGTAAGTAAAAGAAAGGCCTAAGGGTGACTTATATGGGCACATGCACCTGGGCGAGTGTTGATGCCATTGTCTGTGATGGAAGAGACCTGAGGGAGGAGCTGCTGGTGGGGGAGGGAGTGGATTCAGAGCTTTGTTTTGGATGTTTTAACATGAAGTGGCAATTAGTGTGGATGTTGAGGATAAGCAGTTAATTTTACCTAAATTATCTTTTTTATGTCCTCACAACAACCACAAAAGTATACAAAGGTAGTTGGTATAACCATCTTTTTGTAAATGAGGAAACTTAAAGCTCAGAAATCTTGAGTGAACCAGGATTTATACCAAAAAATTTTGACTCTAAATTGAGACTCTGAAACAGTACCCTTAGTTATAACTGCCACATATTTTTTGATGTTTTTATGTTAAAACGGGGCAACATAAAACAGTTGCTATTAATGTTATACTTTGCAGAAAATAGAAAGTAAGTCAGAAACTGAAAATCCATATCTCTAAGGGACTCTATTTATTTTTTCTCTTTATTCCTATTATTGTTAAAATTAAGTATGAAATTATGTAAAAAATATCTAATTGGACTTGCCTCAGCATAATCTTATCAACTACCTCCAAAGTCCACTTTTGAGTATTGGTCTTTATTTTTTTACCCCCTATTCTATGTGAGTTGACTCCCTGTGTCACTCGGAAGATTTTCCTACATGTTCCCCTTATGTTAATGTCTTTAGACCCCAAGGCCTCTATGTAATGATTGTTCACAGAATAGCTGAGATCTCCTTCCTCAAAGTATGTCATTATATTGTTACAAAAATGCCAGTGTTTTCTACTCTGTCTTTACTGAATCTCTAGACAAAAGAAAAGAAAAAGGAAAAGGACAATAACATTGAAAAATAACATTTGGAATATTTATAATACTAAAAAGCCACTATTTATGAAATGCTTTCAGAATATTATTCTAAAATACTTTATATGATAATATGCTAGAATTTAAAAACCTATTAATGGATCAATTTATTCTATTTATACCAATCAGGGTTCTTATAAGAAAAGGTGGCACACTCGAGTGGGTAATTAAGGAGAGTTTAATGATAAAAACAGGGTTAAGACACATGAACAGAGGATGGAAAGCACCACAGGGCCAGAAGCACAGGGAACCACTGCCACCCGTAGGCCTCGGGAAAGAAGAGGTGTGAGTTTCAGAAACTTAGAGGCTCCATTACTGTAGAAGAGGCCAAAAGATGAGCACTGTGGCCTTTGGTAGAGAGACACAGCCAACAGGGGGCCACAAGGCAGAGCACATGAAGATTTCCACCTTGCTTTCCCCACCTTCAGGATAACGCCACCCCACCACCCACCTCCACTGGCTCAGCCCAGGCAGAAAACAGGGGAGGAGGCCCATGGACACAGAGCATAAATTCCAAATTCCTGGGCACAGAGCAGAGTAAGCACAGGTAGAGAGTGCTTTGGAGGGGCAAATCCAGCATGCTCATTGACATTACATTTTTTATAATATACTAGCTCATAGAACATCTTTGCTCAGACATCCTAGTCTTCTATTCAACCAACCTACTCAATGCATTTGGAGGTAAAAATCATGTCTTGAATTATTTTTCTGATATGATATTTTCCTAGCTGGTATTTAACCATGATAGTACAGTTTCTCTGGGTGATTCTTTTTCTTCCAACTACTTACATAGATCCTGAGGTCTGGTCTTACCCTTTTACTATTCTTTCCTGTTGGAGGGGGATAGATGGGTAGAAAGGTAGGTAAGTGGATATATATATAAACACTATGGCTGAATTAATTTCAGTTCATTTCTTGGACATGTTAGTCAAATAATTATCCCCTTTTAAATAATATTAGAATGGCACTTTAAATTTTTTGACTTTCTGAAGAATTCCATGATAAATATGTTTAATGTAATTTTAGAATAATAGTATAATGGCTTGATTTGTTAAATTTATTGCTTTACTAAAATTATTTACATATAATAATGATAAAAACACATCTCAGAATTGAAATCTGGCTATGATTTTGAGTTTGATAAATAGTTGTAGGAATATCACATTCAATGTTTAAAATTAAGACCATAACCAAAAATTTATAGTTGAATTAACATTTTTATATAAGGTAAAATGAGAAGATATTATGTTAGGTAAAAAAGCCTCCGTTTGTGGAGCAGTCAGATTTATATCCATTTTACTAGTAAAATCTTTTTCAGTATTGAAGAAATATTTTAAAATATCTAACTATCAAATTCATACCCATTTTATTCTTTTTTTTTTTTTTTTTTTTTTGAGACAGAGTCTCACTTTGTTGCCCGGGCTAGAGTGAGTGCCGTGGCATCAGCCTAGCTCACAGCAACCTCAGACTCCTGGGCTTAAGCGATCCTACTGCCTCAGCCTCCCGAGTAGCTGGGACTACAGGCATGCGCCACTATGCCCGGCTAATTTTTTTGTATATATATTTTTAGTTGGCCAGATAATTTCTTTCTATTTTTAGTAGAGACGGGGTCTCACTCTTGCTCAGGCTGGTCTCGAACTCCTGACCTCGAGCGATCCACCCGCCTCGGCCTCCCAGAGCTAGGATTACAGGCGTGAGCCACCGCGCCCGGCCCCATTTTATTCTTATAAGAGATTACAAAATGATTTGCAACCTATCGAAATCCATTCTAATGTAATTTTCATTTACTGGATGCAATATTCACAATTTTTAATTAGAATATAATTTCACTTTTCCTTAAAATCCCTACCTGTATAGAAAGCCTGAATGAAATGTGTTTGAATAACTTACTACCCAGAGTAGAACACATTGAAAATAACCTAAATAATTGTGGCTTTACATTGTTAATAGTACTGCTATGTGCATATCTCTTGTACACATTCAGTTTCTGTTTTTTTATGACCTTTTCATGTCCTAACAACTCTTTTCTCTTTTATGTAGATTTTGAGGTCCTTGAAAGTAGGGCTGCATGAGGTTGATGGTTCTTTCAGAATGTTTGAAAGGGGGAAACTATTTTCATAATTAAACTGAGATTTTTATTTGCTTTTTTCACTGCATTGGCGCTTGCACTGATAGTGGACAGAGCACTGGAGGGTAAAGCTGATGCCGTAGTACAATGCAAAGCAGTGGCACCACCTGTAACGGGGTCAGTGTGTTCTTCGCCATCCCATGCTCACAGGGTATTTTTATTATTTTTTAAAATGGTTTTATTTTCTCCCATGAAGCAGTAAAAATTATTTCTTTTATTAAATCTCAAAACTTGAGTACATGTCTTTTTGATATTCTAATGACAAAATGAGAAGTATGTATAGAGTACTTCTTTTTCATACCGAAGTATGACAGCTATCTGGAAGAAAGGTACTCTGTGATTGTTTGACCTGTAGGCTAAAATAGGACAATTTTATCATGAAATGTCAATTATACTTAAAAGACCAGCTGACAGACTATGGTTATTCATACACCAGTATTTGGCAGAATCAAGCAAGCTTACTATCTCAAGAAAAATAACTCAGTATTTGCTGCGAATGATAAAATTCAAGCTTTCACATGAAAATTTGAATTTTGGAAAACTCCCACGTGGCATTATGGGTTAGACAACTTCCCAATTCTTAATGACTTTTCTGGTGAACTCAGTGGTGATATTAGCAAATGAGATTTTATATTTCACATATATATATATATAAATATAAATAAGTGTGTGTGTGGTGGGGGCATCTGTCTGGAAAGTATCCAGCCTGTGTTAATATAATGAGAACACTTTGTGTCACATGGATGTAACCTGGCAGCCAAGGACAGTGGACTGGCATAGACATGTGTGAACAATGACGACCTCGCTGTACTAGTTAGTGGGGCACTAGACGCCATTGAGTGACCATGTGTCCTGTGTGGCAGTCGCACTCAAGATGACTGAGTAGAGCAACAAACCTGCATCAAATTTTGTGTTAAGCTTGAATATTCCTCTGCAGAAACTATTTGGGTGATGCAGAAGGCTTTCGGGGACGATGCAATTAGTGCAGCGCAAATGAAAAGTGTGGCACAGACACTTCAAAGATGGTTGGGATTGTGTTGTTGAAAGTGATCCACATTCTGGAAGGCCTGCAACAAGCAGAACCCCTGAGAATGTTGAAGATGTACGGGTTAGGTTAAGAGACACTGGGAGAACTGTGGTGAGGTCCCAAGGTGCCTACTTTGAAAGGGACTGAGGTGTCATTATGCTATGTACAATGTTTCCCGTATCTTGTATCTTCTTCAATAAATATCTCTATTTTTCATATTTCATGGCTGGATGCTTCCTGGACAGACATATATATCATATATAATATATATGGATCATATATAATATATATATCATATATATATATATATATATATATATACACATCAAAATTTGGAAAATCAATATAACTCAGTGAACTAGTATTTTCCAAATGAGCAATACATGATTTTATAAGTTCATGCAAAAGATTTACTCAAAGTGCAAAATAGACCAATTTAACATGATTCATTTATATGATTTCTGAAGCCACATAGCAATTAAACTTTACAAAACTACTGTATGTCAAGTTTTGTTGTAGTATCAAATAGAAATATCTATAATTACTTGATAAAGGATTTCAAAGGCCCCTTTATCTAACACATGCCTTCAGGACACTAGCTTTTCTCTGTGTACTTCAAGCACAGCAACTATTACAACAGATTGAATATCCAAACAAAGAGTTATGCACAACTGGAAAACAATGCCATTATTCTTCCTAATTTCTTTTTGTTTTGGAAAATATAGATTTTTTTTATAAAACATGTTTATTTTAACATGCAATGAGTTTATAATTATTATTTTAAATGAATTAATAAATATTTAAATAATATATCTCAGTTTTCATTTCTTTTATGGCAAATAACAACAGACATAACTCATATAGATAAAATCTGTTTGGGGTTTTCAATAACTTTTAAGAGTATAAAGGGCTCATGAGACCAAAAAGTTTGACAACTTCTGCAGTAGGTCAAATCCATTTTTAGATTCTTTTGGGGGAAATATTGCAAGTTCTGCTGCCCAGGGAGGACTTTTCTTGTCATTCTTTAAAAGGAATGATAAACTTGGTTCCAAAAGCAAAGTATTTTTTTATGACATATATACAGAGTATATTTCAATCTCTTTCAAAATAGTAACAAATATGCTTGTTTCACAATTTACTTTTAAACTAACCTTTATTTAAATATTTGCAAATCCTACCTTGAGAAAATTGTGCACCATTTTTTCTTCATTTATTCTGCTTATTTGAATATTGCATAAATGTGGCTATGTGGATAATTTCTTTATTTTTGTCCCCCTCCCTTTTTTAGAATACATGTTACCACTAGCATTTAAGCATGTTCATAGTAATAGACCCCAATCCTTGCAAAACAAATTATTCTAATTAACTTTTGGGCAAAGTTTCTCCTAAACAAACTAAAAGTGCAATCTGCTTTGTTTGCAAAGGACAAACCTATCCCCCCACTCCCAAATTGCAAACTCATCAGTTTACTCAACATCCCATTGTACCTTTCTAGAAAACATTTAACTTTGGGTCTCTCTAAATAACACTTCTCCTGTATTAGGCATGATTATTTTACTATTAAATATTGCTATATAACCTAAATTTATTAAGAATATCAAATGTATTTTGTAGCATTGTTGAACTAACTTTTCTTTTGTAAACCTCACTAGAAAACCAACTGATACCCAAGTGTGAGATTTTTAAAGCAGTCTCCAGAAATTTGTTATTTCTACATTTCAATCACAATACCTGATAAGATTCAGAGTCAATATAACCAAAGCTCTAGGCTTCACTTACATTTGGAATTGGGAAAGTGGTAGTATGAGTTCAAAGGATGAAAGTTTAAAAGCAGTTTTGGAGGGAAGATTGACAGGATATCATCTTCACATCCTTCAGTTACATGCTGGGCAGAGTAGAGTGTTTGTCATTATTTTTTCGTCCCCAACAGGCATGAGCCTCTTAAAATATACAGACTTCAAATAGAAGAGAACCACATATGAAATCCCAAAGAAAACCTGTATTTATTATAAAATGAGAACATAATAGAAGGATGCAGAGTAGAAGCAAAAGAAAAGAAATTTCTAGAAAGATAGGAGAAGAGGAAATGATACAATTGCATTTATGGGACAAAAAAGTTTCAATAAGTAAATGGGCAATGGTACAAAATATTGAGAGGTCTAGTAGGATTATGAAAAATGTTGGTACCTTTATAGGATTCCTGGAAGTGTTAATGACTGATGGTGGGTTCTTTAAGAAATGAAAAGGAATGGCACAAATTCATATTTTGAGGGTAGAATTGAACAATCTTGTTAAAGGACAGTAGACTTGAATACAAATACAGGCTGAAGGTAAGGAGCTTATCAAAAAGAAGTGGAAAATATAGAGACAGATTTTTCTATGGTGGGGCTAAGAAACCTATATACTCTCATCTGAAAATTGCTTTGGAAAACTGCTAGAAAGCCTCCCAAGGTCCTGGTGTTTCAGCTGCAAGTGCCTTCTGTGTGGTCTTGAAACACATTACCATTTTTACCTCCTCCAGGGACTTTCTTCCTCCTTATGACTGACAAACACCTATTTAAATATGAGGTTTAATGTTATGGATAAGTTTTTTTCAAAAGTCTTCCTTGACCTAAAAAATATTTTTTATATTTATGAACTAAATCTTTAACTTTGCAGGATTACAAAATGGGTCGTTATAGACATTTAATTGTGTTAAATCCATCTCTATGAATAAAATGTGAACTCCATGAAAGCAGGAATGTGTTTGGTTCAACACAACGTATCCAAGGATAGTGATAGCTATTGGCACGTGAAAGGCAGTCATTAATATGTTAGTGGAATGAATAAGTATGTAATAAAGATAGCCCCTGAAAATTTTGGTTATGGTAATATATTCTTAAAAGGCAATGAATTAACCACTTGTTAAGATGACAACTGCTATAATACAAACAACACTGACAGCAAAAGCTTTGTGACACACATTATGATTTATCACAATCTTATTTGTAGACAGAAGAAAATTAAGTACCTCATGACTTAAACACACATAGATTCCAAATCAAAGAAAATACAGAATTTGTAATCAAATTAGAAAAGAACAATCTGAAGTAACTCTGTAGGCAGGGATTTTTTTTAAAAAAAGATTAATAGACTCCATTCTAAAAGATTAATCTTTATGTGTGATGATAATCAAAAGCCTTCCTCCACATCTTTGTACTTTTGAATTGTGCTGCTATAAACATTCGAGTGCAGGTGTCTTTTTTATAGAATGCCTTTTTTTCCTTTGGGTAAATACTCAGTAGTGGGATTCCTGGATCAAACGGTAGTTCTACTTTTAGTTCTTTAGGTATCTCCATGTTACTTTCCATAGATCTTGTTTCTAATCTGCAGTCCCACCAGCAGTGTATGAGGGTTCCTATCTCTCCGCATCCACATCAACGTTTGTTGTTTTGGGACTTTGTGGTAAAAGCCATTCTCACTGGAGTTAACTGATGTCTCACTGTGGTTTTGATTTGCATTTCCCTAGTGATTAGACATGTTGAGCATTTCTCATATGTTTGTTGGCCATTAGTCTATCTTCTTTTGAAAAGTTTCTGTTCATGTCCTTTGTCCATTTTGTAATGGGGCTGTTTGATGTTTTCTTGCTGATTTGCCTGAGTTCTTTATAGATTCTAGTTATCTGCACTTTGTCAGATGTATAGCATGCAAATATTTCTCTCATTCTGTAGCTTGTCTATATACTCTAATGATAGTTTTCTTGGCTGTGCAGAAGCTTTTTAATTTGATCAAGTTTCATTTATTTATTTTTGTTGTTCCTCTGATTGCTTTTGGGGGCTTCTTCATAAATTCTTTGTCTAGGCTGATGTCTATAGAAGTTTTTCCAACATTTTCTTCTAGAATCCTTATGATTTATTTCATGCCTTAGGTTTAAGTCTATTATCCATTGTAAGTTGATTTTTGTGAGAGGTGAGAGGTGCCGATCCTGTTTCAGTCTTCTACATGTGGCAATCCAATTTTCCTAGCACCATTTATTGAGTAGGGATTCTTTTCCCCAGTGTATGTTTTTCTCTGCTTTGTCAAAGATCAGATGGCTATATGAGGTTGGTTTTATGTCTGGATTCTCAGCCCTGTTCCATTGGTCTATATTTCTGTTCTTGAGCCAGTACCATGCTGCTTCGGTTACTATAACTTTGTGGTCTAGCTTGAAGTCTGGCAAATCAATGCTTTCAATTCTTGATTGCAAAAATGTGGAAACAACCCAAGTACCCATCAATGCATGAGTGGATTAATAAAATGTGGTATCTGTATACCATGGAGTACTACTCAGCCATCAAAATGGGAAACTAATACCTCTTGTATTATCCTGGATGGAGTTGGAGCCTGTTCTCCTAAATGAAGTATCATAAGAATAGAAAAACAAGCACCACATATATTCACCATCTAATTGGCACTAATTGATCAACATTGTGTGCATATATTAAAGTAACATTCATTGGGGATTGGGCAGGTGGCAGGGGGAGGAGTGTTTGGGTAAATTCACAACTAAGTGGTGTGGTGCGTGCTATCTGGGGGATAGGCACACTTGTAGCTTGGACTTGGCAGTGCTAAGGCAATTTATGTGACCAAAGTGTTTGTATCCCCATAATGTTCTGAAATTTAAAAAAAAAAAAAAAAGAATATCACCACTACCAACAAAAAAACATGATGACCTAGCCTCCTGCAAATATATATTTGAGAAAAGATATATTTTTAAGCTGTCAGATAATTGTGGGTATTCTTTAATACTACACCAAAACTCTGAAAGTCCTAGTGTCTTAAGTTACTTACAATGGGATTTTACATATAAATAAATGTGTGAAATTAATACTCATTGATCTGTCTTGCACAATAAATACATCTTTTCCTGTTAAAAGCTTTCCTCATTAGCAAAGTTAAAATATAAATAGGGAAACCTTTCTTAATGGCATTAATGCTCTTTAGATTAATAATAAAAAAAGGAAAATAAAACATGATTCCCAGCTGAGTTAAGGATATGAAATTTAAACCCTCAAGAGAAAAAGAGAATGAATTATCGAACTATTAATAAGCAGGCATATAAAATTTTACTACTTCTCAAAGACATGTATTTAAATGGACAATGGAATATCAAATTTTCTTTATCAGATGGGCATTTTTAAAAATGTGATATTATGGTAATTTTAAAGGCTAAAAAATAGACATGGAAGTGTAAAAGATGCCACCATTTAGGTAGACAATTAGCAATATGCATCAAAAAACCTTCACAAAGCCATTGACAAAACAAAATTACTATTAAGTTTTCTTAAGCAAATATTTGAAAAGTTTACAGAGAGATATAGCCAATAAAATTTATCTAGAGTTGTTAAAAATAGAAAAAAAGAGAAACACCCAAATGTTAAATATATATCTATCTATTTATGTCCATATTAAATAAAGAGAGGAGAAAATATAGGTTAAAACATTATTTTATGGCCCAATTTTTTACGAAAAATATATGGTTATAAAATCAGTGTTAGCATTAATTTTCCTCAAGGTGTTGGTGATTACAAAGGTGTTGTTTTTTTGCTTATAAGTATTTTTCAAAATTTATACAATACAGTATTCTCCCCCTCATCCATGGTTTCACTTTCCACAGTTTCAGTTACCATGGTCAACTGTGTTCCAGCAGTATTAAATGGAAAATTTCAGCAATAACCAATCCATAGGTTTTAAATTGTGTATCATTCTGAGTAGTGCACTGTCCCACTCGATCCTGCCCAGGACGTGAATCATCCTTTTGCACAGCGTATCTGCACCGTACAAGCTATCTGCCCATTAGTCACTTATCCGTCATCTCAGTTATCAGGTCAACTGTCACGGTATTGTAGTGCTTGTGTTCAAGTAACCCTTATTTTACTTAATAATGTTCCCAAAGCTCAAGAGTAGTGGTGCTGGCATATTCTTATAATTGTTCTATTTTATTATCATTGTTGTTCATCTTTAACCATGCCTAATTTATAAATTAAACTTTATCACAAGTATGTATGTATAGGAACAAAACCCAGTATATTTAGGGTTTGGTACTGACAGTCTGTGGTTTTAGGCATCCACTGGAGGGTCTTGGAACATAATCTCTGAAGATAAGAGGGGGCTACTGCAAATGAAATCTACTTGCGTATTTAAGAAAGAGTGAAATGTATAAATAAATGGAACATGAATAACATTAATACAAACACACAGAAGATAATTGCTAGATCAAAAAATTTGCATATTAAATACTTCTGATGATGAATGTCATATTCTTCTTCAGGAGGATTCTGTCACTCAAAAGGACAGCCAGTATGTATGTACTCTGCTTATACTGAGAAATGAAATTAAATATATACATATGTATTTGTTAGTTGAATAAACAAATTATCTATTGCTGCTTTAATTTTATAATTATGATTACTAGTAAGACTCAAAAGTTTTCAAATATATATTGCTCATTTTCATTTCTTCTCTTATGATTTATTTATGCATGTCTCTTCTTCCATTTCTTTCTATAGAAGAATTTCTCTCTTTCCCTCTCTTTCTCTTTAATGGAAATTGTAAACATTAAGGTCATTAATGCTGTGTAGCTTATACAAGTTGCAAATATTTTTCCCAGTTAATTATGTGCTTTTTAATTTGTTTTTAAGATATCAAGGAAAAGTAGCTACCAAAATTCCTATCATTTCTCACTTAAAAGGGTTTTTAAAAATTTGGTATGTTGGGTGGGGTGGGATCTAATGTTATTTTATTTTTCCTAGTAGTTAACCCAGAACATAATGTTTTATTTTACTAAAGACTTGAAATGCTTTTCTTATTATGTTTTTGTTTGTTTCTGGGTTTTTATTTCTTGTTCTAGGAATATTTTGTGCCAATGCTACACTGCTTCAATTTTCTAATGTGTTCACTCTTGCAGTATTTTCTTGGTTATTCTTATCTAATTGTTCTTGTAGATCAAGCGTTGAATCACTGACAAAAAAAAAGCCATGCTAACTTCATTTGAGGTTTCAAATTAAATTGCATCAACCCTATAAAAATTTAATGACAGATATTTGTAATCTTGTCATTGGTGAGTCTTCCCATATCATGAGAAGGTAATTCATCTTACCATTAGGTAAATTTTGACTTGTCACTTTCAACATTACAAAAAGAAAAACTATTATAATTGTGTTGTTTGAAAACTCTCTAATCTTTATAACTGAAGATACAGCTAATAAGAAAATACTTTTTGATTTACAATTACTAAGATGTTAAAGGTGAAGTATGATTCAAAACCTGTGAACTGGTCAACTTAATGGGTTTTCCCCTAAATTCCTATCTTTTTCTAATTGCTCTCTTGATTAAAACTAACCGTATGGTTTCAACTGCAATCTCTTCTATAGTTTTTACATCAGTATCTTAGTCCTTCCCATC
Organism: Lemur catta; assembly: GCF_020740605.2. Classification (NCBI taxonomy): domain Eukaryota; kingdom Metazoa; phylum Chordata; class Mammalia; order Primates; family Lemuridae; genus Lemur; species Lemur catta. The sequence goes on from NC_059128.1 coordinate 158,047,631, forward strand.
CTACCAATAAGATCTAGCCATATGTTTACAACCTTCTGGAAAGACTTCCCTAATTGCCTCTAAAACTTAATATTTTTCTATCTTCAAATGTGACTTTTTTGGTGTGTCCTCTTTATCTCAGTTATTGTCATCACAGTCTCTCCATTTCCCCAGGGCTGAAAACCAGAATTTGTCCAAAATACCTCCTTCTTCCTCATTTCCTAACATCTATCAGGTATCAAATGCCCTTACTCTTCTCTTCAGGTTCACACTGTGCCACAGTAATCATCTCCCTGAGAATGAATTTCATTGTGTCATGCTGGGGCTTAAAACAATCATTTTTACTTCCTGATGCCTATAGGATAAAAAATAAACCCTTCTGCCTGGAGTAAGAAACATTTTTACAATCTTGACCAGTGTGCCTCTTGATTTTCCTATCCATCTTCTCAACTCAGAAATACACCTGTGCTTTAACCACACTAAACGTGTTAAACTTATTCAAACATGCCTCATATTACAGTGCGTATGCATAAATGTTATGTCTTTTTCCTGCCATACTCTTATCCATTCTGTCACTGTCTGATGCACATGAATCATCCTTCAATAGCCAACACCAGCTAATCTGCTGCTCTGTCCATGCAGCCTTCCTCAGCTACCCAGACAGCATTAATTAAATGAGATGATATATGTTAAGTACTTAGCACAGTGCTCAACACCTAAGAATCACTAAATAATTGGTAATTTTCTTTGATAGTAGTAGTTTTCTAATCTGTGCTCCCATGGATGCTGTTTGTACCTTTATCATAACACTTACTTTGTAATATAATGATACACTTAAATACACCTCACTTCAAGACTATAATTTGTAAGGAGGCAGGATCTGCATTTAAACATCTTTCTGTTGCATTTATTTCCCCAAAGCAGAATGTCTACTTATGACTTTCTGGTTAAATAAAAGACATCAAATGATTTTTGAATTGGGGAAAATGTAGTATATTGGTATAAAGTCTAATGACCACCAACACTACCCCTGATATCCTTTCAAAAGAACTGGCTAAGACGTGTTAAAAAAGCATACAATTGTGTAAGGCTTGCTAAATCAAGTCTTTGAAATTCTGAAGCAAATAATGTATCACCGTCTAGAGTTTACATCCAAATGGAGGAAAACAAAAGTCTTTAGTTTTGGAAATGTTTCTCCCTCCCTCTTCTTCCCTGAGTTCCCTATTCTTATTTTATTGATTTGAATTAGGTTGCACTTCAACTGCCATTTTTAAATAACATTTATTGTATATTTAATATGTGCCAGGTATTAAGCTAAGCACTTTACAAGCATTACCCATTCAGTCTTGATCACAGTCCTATGAGGTAAGTCTCGCAAACCCTATTTTACAAAGGAGGAAATTGAACTTTAAAGAGGCTGTGTGAATGCCCCGGGTCCATATAAGATCTAAGTGACGCAAATGGAACTAAAAATAGTGTCTCTCAGATCTCAAGCTCAAACTCTGAACTATTGTGCTGTATCACTTTCTTGTGTGTAGAAATAGGTCTAAGGCTGTGGTTTCATGGAGATGAGAGTGGGGGAGATTTTGCCCTCCTCCTGTTAAGGGGTCATCTGGCAGTCTGAGACATTTTTGGAACTCGCAACAGGGGAGGGGAATGCTACTGCCATCCAGTGGGTAGAAGCCAGGGCTGCTGGCCTAGAACAGAACTCGGCCTCCCACAGCAGAGAATGACCCGGTCCAAAATGTCAATAGTGCTGACTGAAGTTGAGAAACCTCAGTCTAAGGTAAAGGCAAAGAAACTTCTAAAATTATGGAGAGTTGTTTGGTAGATTTTCAAACAGGGAAATAAGTGAGGGGATGGTGTTGGGGAAGGAACCACACACAACCAAACCTTGGTACTTGCGTTGTTTGTTTGTTGTGGAAGACAAAAATTACCACGGAAATGCTGCTGGTGGAGTACTTATTAAAAAAAGAAAACTTCATCTTAAATTGTTCAGGGAAGAAGTTGTGGTGGACACCCAGGTAAAGATATCAGTTAAGCACTCATAGGAATATTACTTTTCACATACCTACTTTAAAATATCAGGTTCTCAGGGCTTATTAATTTCTGTCTTGATTATTTTAGAAAATATATATTAGCTAAATTTTTTAACTTTGTTGGAGCACTTTTTCCTAACCTACATTAATATTGAAATTGCGAGCGGCTTAGTAGCTCAGTGCGTTTTTCAGGCTTGATGTTTTTATTTTGCTGATACAAGCGTGATTCCTTTTTTTTTTTTTATTTCAGCTCATCATGGGGGTACAAAAGCTCAGGTTATATATATTGCCCATGTCCCGCCCATCCCCCTGAGTCAGAGCCTCAAGCGTGTCCATTCTCCAGACAGTGCGCCTGGCACTCACCATGTAGTCATACCTCCATCCCTTCCCCCCAGCCCCCACCTCAACGAGTCAGCACCTTCAAGCATGACCATTCCCCAGAGGGTGTGCAATGCACTCATCATGTAGGCATACACCCATCCCCTCCCTCCACGCCCCGTCTCAGTCTGATATCCAATTGGTATTCTTCCTCGATGTGCATTTAGGTGATGATCAGGGAAACCAATTTTCTGGTGAGTACATGTGATGTTTGTTTTTCCATTCTTTGGATACTTCACTTAATATAATGGGTTCCAACTCTCTCCAGGGGAACCAAAGAGATGTCATATCACCGTTATTTCTTATAGCTGAGTAATACTCCATGGTATACATATACCACAGTTTACTAATCCATTTGTGGATTGATGGGCATTTGGGTTGTTTCCACATCTTTGCAATTGTGAATTGTGCTGCTATAAACATTCGGGTACAGGTGTCTTTGTTATAGAATGACTTTTGTTCCTTTGGGTAGATGCCCAATAATGGGATTGCTGGATCGAATGGTAGGTCTCTTGGTGGTGTCCTGATCCCAAGCTGCATGCGTGGAAGATCATTACATGGGCAGATGGGTATGGAAACTCATTTTACTGAAGCATTTGGTAGATTCTCAAGTCTTCATTATAAAGTTTTTGAGGGGTTTTTGGACTCCATGGATTAAGGTTTTCGTGGCAAGAAGGGTTTAGTTTTAAAACCACTGAGGTACCCACAGATTCACCCTAGAACTCTCCAATGCCAGCACATTTTGCCCCTTGCTCATTTGGTGACTGCTCTGTAATGCAGTGTTTAAATGTTTTGCAGTCAGGGCTGGCTTCATGCCTGTACAGTGGCACAGGGGTCTGTATGTAGAAGGACCACATGCTTTGTTTAACACTCTTCTCTCATCATATAGTAATTATTAACTTTTGAACCAGTGGCCCACATTTTCATTTTTCACTGGGTCCCTAAACTACATAGATTATCTGCAGCAAGGATACTTCGCTTGCCCATTGTCAGGTTGAGGATGTGGGGTGTCAGGGGCAATATTCCAATGTACTCCTTATGCGTTAGTTAAGACAAAGTCATTGCATTCTAAATAAATGGCATGTATTTTTTTCCAGTAAAAGAAGGATGGCTTAAGGAGGGTGAAAACCAGAAATACACCTGCCTAAAACATTCATCATAGCACTCAGTGTTTGTTAAAATCTAAATTGATGAATCTGTTATATTTAAGCATCCCTATCAAAGTTGGAATAAACAAATAAAAGGCTCTTTGCATATTTAAAAAGACATGATGGAGAGGCTTCTTGGAGAAGGAAAAAGCTGACGTGGCATATATATCCATCCCTTGTTTCAGGTGGACTCTTGTTGACCTAAGTATAACTAGAGGAAATACAATTTTGGCTTCCAACAGTTAGAAGTTGAATCTCAGCATAATTTCATATAATACACATTTGTACATTTCTTGGAGCTTAGAAAGTTTGTCAAAAACTATTGCTGCTGCTGCTCTTCAGTTATTTATGGATTTATCTATGGTGTATCAGTCTCTATCCTTAGTAATTTCTGGCATAACAAATCAGCCTAACTGACCTTATCCCTACCTAAAGAGTAAAGTGGGGTAGGATGTGCACTGCACTGTTTTATTTACATAAGTTTTAAAAAATAATATTTCATATTATTAGATTGCCTAAATACAGATCAGAATTATAACAGAGGAATGCTCAGAGGTTGCAAAATGTTAGCTGAATGCTTGGGAGATCTTGCTATCGAGTATATGATACTTTTGAGTTTCTGACAAGCCATGTGATGAAAGTATCTCCCTGTATGTAGAGCTTACTATGAACAAGCCATAATACTGCCTACTTTACATTTATTAGGCAGTTGCTAATATGGTTGGAGGGGATTCTGATTATGTATTGCAATGTAACAAACCACCCCAAAACTTAATGGCATAAAATAGCAGTCATCATATTATACTCACAGATTCTAAGATTAGCAATTCAGATAGGGAATTTGGAATAGATATGGCTTGGCCCTTCCAACTGTGGAGATTTGAATGGCTGGTCATAAGTAGAATACCTGCTGGAGTATCTACTAAATGCTTCTCCACTCGCATGGGGGTAGATCAGCTAGAATCACCCATCAGAGCACTCACAGATGACCCCTCCCCGGGGATTGGCCCTCTCTCATCATGATGCTGCCTTCTGAGAGAGAGCATTCTGGGCGATAGTGTCCAAGAGAGATAAGTGTAAGCTGCATGACTTTGTTTGACCTCAGTTGAAGAACAGAGTGTTACTTCCACTGTGCTGTAGAGGTCAAAGCAGTCACTGCCTAACTTCAAGTGGAGGAGACACAACCACACCTTCCATGGGAGTTATGACAAAGAATTGGCAGCCCCACTTTAAAACCCCCACAGAAAGACACTAATTCCCACTGTAAAGTTATGGAAGAGGAGACTAAGAGAGGTTGAATAATTTGCCAAGGTCACAGAGCAAATAAATAACAAAACCAGAATCCAAATTCAAAAGCCTGTGCCTCCTGAAGAGTAATATTAATTTAGAAAGACCCAATTTCTACTTCTCCATCATAGCCTTGATCTTAAGTGTATATGTGTAATTAGTTGTGTGATTTTCTTTAATGTTCTGACTCACCCTATAGTTCTTTATGAAAATCAAGGACTGTATGGTATCTACCTCTTCCCTGTATCTTCAATGCTTCATGGGATGACTAGCACAAATTTAGAGCTCAATATTTGTTGAATGAAGGAAGCAAAGTTCAATTTTATCAAGCTTGCATAAAACTTGCTTTGCTTCCCATACAACTGTGTGATTTGGTACAGAACATGTGGTCATTACCTCTCCTGCAGGTGATTGGTGATTGTTGAGTTTCTCTCCCATTAGCAAAGTAAATGATTGACTAAAATAACCTTGATTACATTGGAATACTTAATGTCGCGATTTGCCTGATGCCAGGAAAGAGAATCTTCAGAGAGCAAGTTTGTGTAGGTAATGAATCATTGCATCAGCTTGACCGAGGACTACCAAACAGTGTTGTCATTTGTTTTGTAGACTTAAATCTCCATTATATGCTTTCTGTAAACTTATTTGTGTAGAGTACAAAGCAAAATTCTTGTTTCTGATGCAAATACTCTTGAATCCATGGGAACTCTGCCTTGCAAATTGCCATATTAAAAAAATTGTGAAAATTTTGGCATATAAATAGGAATATGTTAAGTATTGAAAAACAAATCAAAGTAAGTTTAATTTGTGTGATTTTCAAGAAATAAAACTGTATGGTTCTCAAAACATCTCTAACAAATCTTCATCAAAATATGAATTTCTAAGATCTCGTATTTTTCATGGCATAGTCAGTGTAGGTTATCTGGAGCTTAAATCAGCAATAATTTTTTTCATATAGTTTAAAAATATAGTATAAATTTTGTTATATTTACATGCTAAATATGCATACTTTCTCCTCTCTACCATTTTCACTAGTTTTTAGACTTAATTTAAGAAAAAGAATGATTCTAGTTTTTCAATTAGCTAAAAATAATTGCTAATCAAATGGCTTAACATATTGAATAATCAGAACTCTAAAGGACATTATTAACAAAGACAGTGAGAAATAAATCTGCATTTTTGTGATCCAAGATAATTGAATGAAATCTGATGCCCAGGAATTTGAAATATAACAGAAATGAATGGACAAATGAAACTGTATGTGTAAATAAAACTGTATAAGTGTATAAATGCATTTTTTGTTTATAGAGTGGAGGCATAAATTTAATTGGACATGTATATAAATTGAACTCTGGAGTGTGTGTGTGCACATGTATTTATGATTGACAAAGAGGCACAATGATATATGCTATCAATATCTCTCCACAAAACAGGTTAGTTCTGAAAAAATCATTGAGAACTTAAGCCTGATAATGAGTATCAGAATGTTTAGGGAAGGACAGCCATTATTTATGAGAAGAGAAGTGAAAAAGCAATTGAAGGTGGGAGTGTTGAAGACAGAATGAGAGAATATCTCTCAAAGTCATTTGTGAAACTATTTCCCTTTTTCCTATCTCATTATAAGATAAACAAATACAGTAATTTTCCCTTTTGATCATAGATTAGAAAAATGAAAGCTATGCAATGCTTTCTTTTTGTTTGAATGATTTACCTGTGCATGTCAAGCAATTGAGATACTAACTCCAAATCTTATAAAGTTAGCAACACTAGAGCATTTCAGATCGTTTTATAACAGTCAGGTCTAGGATTTGAAGCAAGATAAAATATATCTTTGAAGTATATCAGTATGATTATAAGTATGGTTCTCACTTTTTGATTGGTTTTCCTTTGTGTGGTTCTTGCAGGCCACCTTCAAATAGTCACTTAATTCATACTTTCTGATGTTGAGGACCGTGTTTATAACACACTAGGATAATTATTTGGGCTGTGGTAGACAACATGCTTCAGAGTAGATGGAGATCAGCAAAAAAAATAACATATACTCCTATACAAAATTTAACTAAAATTAATTTTGCTTTTAGGCATAGATCCAATTGAGAGACATTCTAGAGAAAGAGCTAGATATGATAAGACATATGTTTCTTCTTGTGTGAACCATTAAAATGTAATAAAATCCTTGAAGAAAATTTCACATTTGAAGTATTCTCTCATTATCTGTGGTTTCATAAACCTGATCCAAGCATCTATTATGATGTTCAAATTTTCTGGCCAAATGTTGTGTGTCTAGGAAGTAAAGGTGGTATTAGGCTGGCTTCATGGCACTGTCCCTGTCACTGAGATTAGCTGGGACTGAGACTTCTCTCTTCATAAGGAGCTCAGATTGAGCCATGACACTCAATCTAAGCTACCTTGTGGATTCTGCTAGAAATGATTCAGAGTGATTATTACATGATTAGAGTGGCTCTTCATGTCAAATTCAATCAAATTCCTTCTAGTTTGTGATATATTTGGGAAGTTTATCCTGTCTGATGAGACTAAATATTTTCCACATAGACTTAAATTTTAAGAAAAGAAAAAGATAATGAACAATTGGCTGAGTCACTTTGATCTTCACAGTTTTCACTAAATCCTTCATAGTTGTTGTCCAGCATACATTCATCTATTGTCTGTGGTGGTGAACTATGAAATCTGAAACAAACTTACCATTTTAAAATTAAAATCTAATCGAATGTCTTTAAAAATGTCAGTTAAGGAGAATGGAAGAAGATATGTGTTCTTTAATTTTTCTGGCCTTGTTTTTTTTTTATTTTTTATTTGTTTTCCTTAGAGAAGTCAAATAGCTGGGTCAGTTGCACTGCCTCTAAATATTTGGGACACACTGGTTTATATGGAATTTTCTGCATTGAAACCAGCTATATGTTTTTGTCAGAAAGCAGGAATTGCAGCTGGACCAGCCACAGGACACTTGGGTCATGTGGTAGGAATGTTAAAATCAGAATAGTAGTGAAGTAAATCAGTATAATATTAGTCTCACCTCTCTTTTTACTGTGACATCTCTGTAGTCAAGAAATGTATGTTGAGTACCCTGAAAGAAAATAATAGTAACATTGCTGAGATTAATTTATTTATTATTTGGACTCTCTCCCCAGACTCTGGAACTTCAGTTTCCTTGATGATACCATATAGCATTTCTAGTTCGTCACCGAATTAACACTCATAGAACATAGATCTTCTATTCACTTGGAGGTCATTTCCTCATTTCTCTGGCAATTCTGATGCAAGTGCAGACAACTTAAAAGGAATAAAGTAGGCCCTCTAGATCTGGGCTATGCCAAGGCCATAGCTAGCTGGTATTGAAATCACAGCTGGTATTGAAACCTTGGAAGACTCAATGATCCATGTTTATTCAGCTGGGTACATGCCATCTCAAGATGTAACAGCTGAAAAAAAGTATCAAGAAAAAAAATTCCCTAAAAATATTAGATGAACCTAGAATGCATTTAGTACTTGCTATTACTTTTGAATATATACCTGTGAAGCATGAAATACCTGCATTTGGAAAGTTTCATGAAATAGTAAATTCAGGGTAGAGTTGCTGACTATGAAGTCATTTGTATTTAAGGGGTATTGAACACACTTTTGAAACCCATCCTATTTAAAACTTATCAGTTGTACTTTGGGAATTTATGTGCCTGAAAGGGACATTAATTATTAATCATTTTATGCCTCTCATTTTAGATTTGATGATCCTGATTCAAAATAGTTTTTATGATCCTGATTCAAAGTAGTTAAAGGTTTTGCTTTGATTGGAATATTTGCTAAGAAGCAGAAGACAAAAAAGAAATTCTACTTCCTGTATTGATAATAAGAATATACTTAGTATCATAATTATAATACCTTTCTGCATTTGATATTTTCAATTTTTTTCACATTCAGTTGTCTGGTATCACTTTGCTTCAAAGTTAGGTGAGAGAGAGTGTTTCTCTGAAAACTCTCTAAAGACTAACACAATTTCAAGATAAATCACTTCACAAGTCTCAGGCTGTTATAACAAAGCAACACGTTGTGGCAAACCACAGGTATTGCAAACCCTGGAGTAAAAGTTTAATAATGGCTAATTCATTTTTTCCCTTGAGAGGGTTCTTGCACAGAGTACTAACACTTTTTGGAACTGTGGATTTTGCAGAGGCTCATTGACTTCAAGGGGAAATAAAAAATATCTCAAGAGGTTTTTCAGTAATTTTCTTTGTTCTGGTGGAAGAGTGCTAAGTCAATGAAGAGATTTACTAAATTGAAAGGTTGGCTGTTGTCATAGACTATAAATTTCTAGTCATTATCATCAGAGATATATCATGGATAAATTTCAAAGGTGCTCTTGCCTGTCTTGTGAGCTTTAGTGTCATATTTTCAGCTGTTGACTGAATACCGCATTTGATGGTGTGCTGATATCCAAAATACCAGCCATCTCCCCATATGCAAGCCAACTCCTTACCCTACTTCCCCAGTCTTGATAACAGTGCCATCATTTTGCCAGGCTCAACACCTGAGACTTATCGACCCTCTTGCCTTTCACACAATCCAGTTAGCCACTGAGTTTAGCCTGTTCTCGCCTTCCAAGTGCCCCGAAACATTTTGATTTTCATTTTCATTGCCTCCACCCGGTTCTGATTCATGGTGGCATGTCCAATGTCATAATAGTAGGATAATTCTCTCCCTGTTTTCTAACTCTACCCTACTTTTAAAACATAGCTTTTAACATGTTATTCCCTTGCTCAGAAATCTTCCACAGCTTCCCAGATGCTATAGGATATAACTATGTATCGTTCAGCCTAATATCAAATCCAACCCTTGACAACTCGCTCTTCTTCCCTTTAAAATATTCAGCCTCAGTAATTTAACTCCTGTCATTCTGCTAATTTATAGTATGGCCATAAGGTCTAGAAAGATGCATAGGCAATCTGAGGCATATTTGGCCATGTCAAGTGACTACTTAATGCCTCTATCTGATGGGCTAGGCTAGGCAAAGGTCACCTTAAGTGAATGAAGCAGGTTGACACACCATCCAGTATTTCCAGTCGTGAGGGACTCTTTCAATGACAATTTCCAGAGCTGGATTGGATGATGCAGCCATGTGGAGTGGGCTGCTGGCTCGCCAAATTGGAAAGAGCTTCTTGATGCTACAGGCCCAGTTTTATTCAGTAAAGAGATACAATCACAGATGCACATGCAGGGACCCATGGAAGTGTACTAATTACATGGTAATTACATGATAGGTATTACCATGTAATTACATAAATTATTATGTATTTTTCCTAGTTTTGCAGACATTTTGGCCACCCTTTAGAATGTTCTTTATCATTTTACACAATTATCAAGTTTCTTCCTTTTTTCCCTCTATCTCAAAATTAATTTCCTCTATAAAATCTTCTCTGTTAACTCAGCCTGTATTAATCCAATAATTTCACAAAATTGTTGTTTTGCTCATGGTAGGATATTTCCAAGTACTAATTAATAAGTGTCATGTCTTCCCTATCAGTTTTAATTATTTTGTTCATTTATACTCCCAAGTACTTCCCACTTTCACACTTTGCTTGGAGAATTAGACATGAGTCTCCAAGTGCTTTTCCAGATGACAGACATTGTAGAGTGACAGAATTTAAAGGACCAATTCTTAGCACTTAATTATAAATGCTGATGGTTTGGATGTAGACTTCTGGAATATGAGTTTTCCTTTTTCCAGACTGGTTAGCATTCTGTGGGCTGGGGAAGAAGGAAGAGAGATCATGCAGACAAGAGAGAAATTGGCAGCTTCCCTGAAGTTCTGCCTCAGTACCATCTGGAGTGGGCCCTCCTTTAAAGGCAGTCAGCTTGTTACCTACTAACCATGGGGAGTCCTGAGACCAATTTATACCCTAAGATTTTCTCAGCACTCTGTCCTTTGAGGATAACCCCTCTTCTAATGGCCAAGAACTCTAGTGTGATATTTTCCAACCATCCATAGTGAGGACCAGTTATTTACTTATTTATTTTAGTCCTTTATTTCTAACTGATTGTAGACTGATAGCTTTGTAAAATATCATACAAATAAATTACTGAAAAAATGGAATAAAAAACCCAAAGATGTTCAAAAAATGAAATCCAAATACAAGAATTAACAGCCATAACATTATCCTATCAAATCACTATAGCAGTTTTTAAATGTTAGCTTGCAGTATCTACATTTATTTCAGTGTGGGTTGGTCACACACAGTGCACAGACCAGCTCTCACCTGGGGACCACACTTGGAGGAGGACTGCTCTGTTAGTCCTATAATGAAGTGTGGAGCTAGGATACTTAGAGGTGTAGAGCAGCTGTCCCGAAACTTTTTGGCACTAGGGGCCATTTTCATGGAAGACAATTTTTCCACAGACTGGGGTCAAGGATGGGGAATGGTTTCAGGGCGATTCAAGCACATTACATTTACGTGCAAACCTCTCTGCTAATGATAATCTGTATTTGCAGCCACTCCCCAGTGCTAGCATCACTGCCTCAGCTCCACCTCAGATTCTCATAAGGAGTGCACCACCTCATAGATCCCTCGCATGCGCAGTTTACAGTAGGGTTCCCACTTCTGTGAGAATCTAATGTGGCTGCTGATCTGACAGGAGAGGGAGCCTGTGCAGTGACGGGAGCAATGGGGCACGGTGGTAAATACAGATAGATGGGCCAGGTATGGTGGCTCACACCTGTAATGCTAGCACTCTGGGAGGCCGAGGCAGGAGGATTACTTGAGGTCAGGAGTTTGAGACCAGCTTGAGCAACAGCAAGACCCAGTCTCCACTAAAAATAGAAAAATTAGTGGGTGTGGTGTTGCATGGGTGTAGTCCCAGCTACTGGGGAAGCTGAGGCAGGAGGATGGCTTGAGCCCCAGAGTTTAAGGTTGTGGTGAGCTAGGATGATGCCACAGCACTCTAGCCTGGGCAACAGAGGAAAACTCTGTCTCAAAAAAAAAAAAAGAAAGAAAGAAAGAAAGAAAACAAAAACAAAAAAATAGATAAATGAGGCTTCGCTTGCTCGCCCCACTCACCTCCAGCTGTGCGGCCCCGCTTCCTAACAGGCCACGGACTGGTACCTGTGCACTGACCGGGGCTGGGGACTGCAGTGATAGAGGACTAGGAAAGCTGCTGCCTTTACCCCCTTCAGGGTCTACACACCTGGGAGAGGATGGATAGTCAGGCTAACTGAAACAACGTGACTGTCTGTCTTTGTGCTGGAATAATGGTTGAAAAAATACTACTCTCCCATCCTCTCCTGCCCTCCCCCCATGAGGTTCATTTAATAATAAATTGTGAATTAATCTCTTCTTAGGAGATTTATCACATGTGGTCTTAAAATTGTTTTAAAAATGTATTATTTATCCTTCTGTGTTTTCACCTTACATCCCCCAAAAGATCTTAAAATTCTTGCAGGTTAGACAGTACATTTTATTTTTCTTTGCATTTCCTACATTTTCTAGCACAATGTCTTACAAAACTGTTTGGAATCATTTCTTTGTTTTGATTAAGCAAAAGTGCCATCCAGTTCTGAGAAAAACATGACAAACTTTAAATTGTGTACAGAAGCTGTAATAGCTCTTAAGCCTTTTTTTTTTTGGTGTTCTGGATTGGCTCCTATAGGCCCAGGCAGAGAGCATTTATTTAGGCTAAAACAAAAGTGTAGGTAAAGAGGAACCTTGACTTTTCTAAATTTCAGTTTGTTTCCTTATCTGTAAAGTAGATGTAAGAGTAGCTTATTTTTCTAGGTTATTTGGAAGATTAAATGAAATACTACTTATAAACTACATAAAATATACTTTGCATACAGCAGTTACCCAGTAAGAATTATTAATAGTTGCCTTCTCCTTAGCAGTAATATTCTGAATGCTTCACTCTTATTGTGAATGGTGTATAATACAGGCTTGTTGGTAAAAATGGCTTTTTTCCCTTATGTTTTGGTTGCATTCACACAAATATAGCTACCCAGTGGAAGAAGAAAAGCTTAAAAATCTTAATTTTAGCTTTAAGGGAAAGACACAGCTAGTTTATGAAAATACATTTCCTTCCTTTGTTTTTAGTGCCAGTTTTATAGCGCTTTCCCTTTGTTTATATTACCAAAAGAATTTTGGATCCCTGAGAAAACCATCTTAAAGAGACACAAATACAGATTTTGCCTTTGGGGACACCAGGAATGTGGACTGACATCTCCCCTGAAGTACCACTTCAACAAACTGCTAGTATTGACTTGAATCATTAACTTAGGCAAGGTCTCAGCATTTTAAGGTATATTTTTCCATTACTTACTTGTTTTTGGTAAATAATGGAATTTGAATTTTCTCTTTAACCATCACATGAAACCACAATTCTAATTCAGGGTTATAGTAGTGAGAGGCAAAATTAGTGTGCTTGTTATTTCTTAGCTTTAAATTTGCTGCTAAGGCAGATAGAACATAAAATCTGGAAAGTAAACTTCTTTTCTGTCATTGTCCTCTTTGTTTCTAAAAATTGCTTGTGTTTTAGTGTCACTCATGACTTTGCCAATTTCTAGGTGGTGTTTTCAAGACTAGAACATACAGGCCTGGTGTGGTGGCTCACGCTTGTAATCCTAGCACTCTGGGAGGCCAAGGCAGGGGGGATCCCTTAAGGTCAGTAGTTCAAGACCAGCCTGAGCAAGAGTGAGACTCCATCTCTACTAAAAACAGAAAAAAAAAAATTAGCTGAGTGTGGTGGCACACAACTGTAGTCCCAGCCATTTGGGAGGCTGAGGCAGGAGAATCACTTGAGCCCAGGAGTTTGAGGCTGCTGTGAGCTAGGCTGACACTTTGGCACTCACTCTAGCCCGGGCTACAGAGTGAGACTCTGTCTCAGTGAAAAAACAATCAAGACTAGACTAGAACATATATATGAATGGGTATTCTTAAATCAACTAAGCTTATACACATATCTAGGTATAGTGAAGGATATTTTTCCCTTATTTTAAATTGCTAGGTTACAGTGTAAATTCTCCCCATTTATATTCTAACTGGACTCTGTATCTTAAATACTGACAGCTTTTTTCCCCTGGAACTTGTCTTTGGCTCCAAGGCCACAGCCAACTCCTTTAGATGCTGCAACTCTGTCACAGCTGTTATGTTTTTGAACTTGAATTCAGAGCTTTTGATTTCCAAAGATTTTCTTATGCTGTAAATTGTTTCTTTTACTAATTACTCTCATTCCTTTGGATGAGGAAGCAGCTCATTTCTATAAGGGTTGGCAAAAGCTAGAGGTTGGGCACATTAGAGTCATGTCGCGTAAACACAAGATGTTTCTTTGCTAAGCTGAGGAGAGGCACATTTCTCTCTCAGTGAAGGGGGCTAGCTCACAACTTTAAGACCTTTTACTACCCAAATTTCCTCATTACTTGCCCTGGTCTGTATGCTGAGTCACTTTATAAACTGTGTTTTAAAATACATTTACACATTATACAACACAACTTTAAATCGGCTGTATGAAGTGATTTTCTGACACTTGTTAATCAAGGCAAGGCTACAAACCCTGTATTTTTTTTTCTTTTACTTTTAAAAATTATTCTGAAATAATTTTAGATTTATGAAAGAGACATATAGTTAGAGAGTTTCTGTATACTCTTCACCAAGCTTCTGTTATGGGAACATCCTACATAACTATGATAGCTTTTTTAAAAACTAAAATATTAAAATTAGTATAATACTATTATCCAAAGGATAGATTTTTATCGAGATTTAACTTTTTTTTCACTTATTTATTTATTTTTTATGTTCCAAGATTCAGTCCATGGTACCATGTTGCATTTAGCTGTGATGTCTATTTGGTCTTTTCTAATCTACAATAATCTTTCCTAAATCTTTTATTGTTTCATGACCTTGACATTTTTCATGAGTACTGGTCAGGTATTTTTAAAACTGTCCCTTGTTTTGAGTTTCACGTTTTGTCATAATTACACTAGAGTTATTGATTTTAGGGGAAAATACCACAGAGGCCAAGTGGCCTTTTTATGGTTTCATATCAGGATTAACATGATTTCAACATAATTTATTACTGGTGGTGTTAACCTTGAGCATTTGGTTAAGGTGATGTTTGCCAGGTTCTCCACAGTAAAGTTACTTGTTTTTTCCCTTCCAAACTCTATTCATTGGAAATGAGTCACTAAGTCCAGCCCATACTCAATGGCAGGAGAATTCACCTCCACCTTCTGGAGGGAGACAGATCAAAGAATGTATGAAATATATTAAATCCACCACAGTAATTAATAAATACTTTGGGAAAACACTTTGAGGCTAAGCAAATATCCTGTTCCTCCTTAGAATTTTGCCTGCTACTTTTAGCATTCATGCATTGATTTTGCCTGCAGGAATTATTGGTATAGTGTTCCAAAAGTGATTTTTGATTTTTCTCATTCTTTTATATTTATTATTTGGATTTCTTTTTAAAGGAAGGATCTGTTCTTTCTGTATTTTTTATTACTTCAATTGTTTATTAAGATAAGCATGGATACATTGATATTTACTTTATTCTTAGAGTTATAGACAATATCATCATCAATTGTTTTTTGCTCAAATTATTCCAGGTTTGTGCCTTAGTCTCCATGGGAGACTTGGAAAAAAAAAATTATTCCAGGTTTTTCCTTTGGGAGATTTTTCAGGTTGGTTTTTGTGCCCCTTTAGCATACTCCCATCCTTTTTTGCTTGTTGGTTTGTTTGTTAAGGCGCTTCATCACTTTCTGGCACTGTAAGATGCTCCACACTCATCTTGTCTTTTCTCTGAACCAGCCCTAGAATCAGCCATTTGTCTCTGGAGCCCCAGGATGTTTTATTGTAGAATGGTTTTTGGAAACCCAAATCTGGGTACTGAGTGTGTTTGCAGTATCTTTGCTTTTCATCCAACTCAATGGACTGAGGTCGATTTCTTGAGCTAAGACATATTTATGTATAGTAACTTAAATACCAGTGCACACATGCACATACATGTATGTATATAACACCTCTTATTTACCTATCTGTATATATATATTTACCTACACATAATTTCATACTTACATAAATCTAATTCAGCACCACTGGGTTCATTTTAGCCTTCCTCCTTTGCTTATTTGTAACTTCTTTCTCCGATAGTGTATAACATGGCCCCCATTAGCTATAATTTATGTACTTATTTGTTCAGCCCTAGACCACATGAAAAATAGTTTCAGAATTACAGTACTAACCCATACAGTGTTTTTATACAATTCCTTTTATATTTAACTGTACAATATTCCATCAAAACACTGTTTCTCAAAATGACTTAGATCAGCTCCTCTTTTCCCACCCCCTTCAGTGAGGTTAGGTTATACATTTGTGATACAGCTAGATTCATTTGTAGCAACTGCATTGCATCCTAGGATCTCCTGCCACCCTGGTTGATTTTTTTTTTTTTAAACTGAATATGGTAAAGTTCACTCTTTGTGGTATATAGTTCTAAGTGTTTTGACAAATTCATAGTTATGTATCTACCACCAGAGAACATTTTCATCACCCTAAAAATTCCTTAGTGTGGTCTTTGGAGTTGGCCTCACTCCAAACTTCTGGCAACAATTGATCTGTTTTCAATATACCTTTTACCTTTTTCAGCATGTCATAGAAAGAAAATCATACAACATGCATCCTTTTGGATCTGATTTCTTTCATTTAGCAAAATGCATTTAAGATTCATTCATGTTCTATGAATCAATAGGAATAGGATTGCTAGGTCATACAGTAACTGTGTGTGTAACTTTAACCGCTTTTAAAAGTGGTTGTACTGTTTTACATTCCCATTAGCAGTGAATGAGAGTCCGTGTTGTTCTGCAATGTTACTAACATTTCATATTGTCATTTTTTATTTGGTTGTTTTTAACAATTCTGAGAGATGTACAGTGGTGTCTCATGTGGCTTTAATTTGCATTTCCTAATAACTCTAATAACTGATATCAAGCAACTTTTCATATACTTGTTTGTCATTAATTTATCATCTTTGGTGAAGTGCCTGTTCAGATCATTTGCATATTTTAAAATTATGTTTTTTTCTTATTGTTGAGATTAAAATGTTCTTTACATGTTCTGGATATAAGACCTTGATCTGAATGTAATTTGCAAATATTTTTTTCTTCTAGTCTGTGGCTTGTCTTTCCATTCTCTTCACAGTGTCTTTCATAGAGCAGAAATTTTTAGAAAGCTCAATTTATTCATTTTTTCACTTATTGATTGTGCCTTTTTGTATCCTGTTTAAAAATTTAAGGTCACAAAAATGTTCTGTTTTCTTCTCAAAGTTTTATATTTTTACACTTCACACATAAGTCTATGGTTTTTTTTTTTCAGGCAATTTTTATATCAAGTACAAGTAATGTGTTAGGGTTCATTTTCTTACCTGTGGATGTCCAGTTGTCTCAGTACCTTTCGTTGAAAAAGACTACCCTGTCTCCATTGAATTCCTACCTGTGATTTGATAACTGAGAAACAGTCTCTTCAATATAAAATAGTTTCCATCCTAAATTTAAACTTCTCCCTAATGCAATCCACAAACAAGAATTTGCTTTCTTAGGGTATGTATATTTAGAGTAGTTATCCCTCCTGTTTGAAGAAGTTCCTTCACAATAAATATTACTGTGATGAAATATGAGAATAAGTACTATATTCAGAATATTCAAGAGTTAACTGTACATTTTTGCTGGGATATCAAACAATGGACATTGCCTTGTAGAACATCACTACATATATTTTTCCTAAAGAAAAAAAAATTTTATTAAGTATTCCTAACATCAGCCTCAACTAAGTTATAAACAATATGAAAGTATTCTTGCCTCCTCTCCAGGAAAAAAAAAATGGATGTGGAAGATAAAATCCTGTCCCAAGCCAAAAAGCCAAGTGAACTCATTAAGGGCCAGAGGGCTGTAGGCTTAGAAATAATAAATCCAAAACTTGAAGTATACAAAACTCAAATGTCTACAAGTGTCTAAACAGAATACACAAAATCAATCTTGTCCATGATTTAGAAACTGAGTTAGGGGATGAAACAGAACCAATACCTAATCATCTAGACAAAATACAAATGCAGGTAAAGGTGAACAAAGAGGCTGAGAACATTTAATAGGCTAAAATCAAAGCCAGGAGAGAATTGAAAAGCAGGTAGGATATGAGAAATGCCTCAGGGAGGATGAGTGCAGGAGGACACTGCCCTCTACAGGTTAGTTTTATTTATGAAGACCCAAGTCCTGCCAACTTCCCCATCACACTCAGGTTTCTTTCCCTCTCATTATTGCACTTGGTTTTCTGAGAACATTATTTGGTGCTTATTCTGGGGAAAGAGAAAAAAAAAACAAATCTCCAAGCTGTTAGGTTAGTTGAATTTCTTAGAATACAATGAGGATAATTTATTTATTTAATCATCCATCAAACATATACTGAATATCTGCTACTCAGGAGCTCTTTATTGGGTGTTCATAATGCATGAATTTACTCCATTGAACAGGCATTCACGTTGTGCCTAAGCTGTGCATGAGGTTGTGGAAGGCGTTCATAGTCTGATAGAAAACAATAGGTGTAGAAACAAACAGATCACTTTGATATGCAACAGTAGAAGCATGTTCTTAATGTGGAGGTAGTACGGACAAGGAAGTGATTAGATCTGAGGAGGTAAAGGAAGGGCCAAGGAAGGCATCTGGGGAGGAGATGGCACATGTGCTAGCCATTGATTGAATCCCTTCCCTACAGGCTCATAGTCTGGAGATATAGATCCTCAGAAACTAAAATTCAGAAGGATGGGGAAGGAAGGAAGGAAGGAAGGAAGGAAGGAAGGAAGGAAGGAAGGAAGGAAGGAAGGAAGGAAGGAAGGAAGGAAGGAAGGGAGGGAGGGAGGGAGGGAGGGAGGGAGAGAAGGAGAGACGCAGGGACAGAAGTAGGTAGGGAAAGAGGAAGAAAGGAAATCAAAGGAGTGACTGAAAGGAACTCTATCACAATTTGAAAACTATTAGCTGTGGGTTACTGGATTGTACAAGATTTTAAGTCTCTTTTTATATTTTTCTAGTTTTCTGTTAATATATATAGATGTATAGATATTGCTTTTTGAATTGGGGACATACTAAAAGTCATTTTTTTTATAGAAAAGAAGAAAAGGCAGGAAAAACCTTTTAAGATGGCTGAGTGAGAGAGAATTCTCATTTATAGGATGTGGAACATAGAAAATTTCTGGAGGTTACTAGCATGAAGGCAATTGGCATTGCAATATGTCTTTTAAAAACATACACTCACATGCATGAACTCTACTGCTATGCCAACTTTCAAACTTATTTTCATGATGAGGGAGATTATAGGAAAAATTGTTTAATCTATTGAAATATTTGCTAGTTTGTAGAGTATAATCTTAGAGAATGAAAGAAATAGAAATAGTGCACAAATGGCTATTAAAATTCTTCTCTAAAGATCTAGAGTGAACTGAAGAAATTAAAAGGCAATAAACATTCCCACTTTCTCATTTGGAGAGCTGGAAACTGGACAAGTTAGGTGGTGTTCTGAAATCATTTGGTACATTTTGAAAATCAGGAAGTTTGCCAAATCCCTAAAGCCAAATAACATTGGAACAGACATTATTGTTTATGCTTAATATTTTCTTCTTGAATCAGTCTTCCTTGTGCCTCTGGTTGGTGTATATTTTTAAATACATTGTTTTAAATTTAGATGGGAATAAAATTATCTGGCAAGCAAAACTTGAAGTATCTTTTAAAAATGTAGCAATTTGTGAATCTGGAAGAAAAAATTTTAGAGAGAGGGACTGAATCTTACTCTTTTGGGAATTTTCTTTGTCTTTGATACATTCTGCTTTTTTTCTTTAGTATACAAAAAATGTTAATGATTTGTAGCTTTTTTGTTATATTTTTCCTGTCATTAAGTGGAAAGTAATGCTGGTAGCCTTTTTAACTCAGACAAAAGTAAAGGCATGGGGAATGCATATAAAATTGCATATAGAAAACTGTGAAATTTTGGGCAGAAGAGATGATTACAGAAAGAAGGAAACATTATTCAGATAGTATAACCAAATGTTTCTTTTAAGAGTCTTAACAATGCTCACAATAAGCTTGTGTTGTCTTTGGGATCCAAGTGGTTTATTATATGAAGTTAAACACTCTCTATAAACTACAGATATATACAGATATTTTGAAGATCTAGATAATATTTATCATTTTTTAAACCTGGAAAATTCAGAAATGTATTGAGAAGAAAGTAAAAAATTGCTGTGATCCAAATGCTAGTGTTAATGGTACTGCCTAATATTTACTGATCACTTATCCTGCACCAGGCACCATTTTACATACTTTCCATGTTATTATCTCATTTAATCTCTCCCAATTACTTCGTGAGTATAAAAGTATGGTATGGTTTGGATGTTTGGCACCTCTAAATCTCATGTTGACATTTGATCCACAGTGTTGAAGGTGGGGCCTGGTAGGAGGTGTTTGGATCATAGGGGCAGATTCCTCATGAGTAATTTGGTGCCCTCCTGGCAATAACAAGTTGAGCTGTCACTTTTGTTAGTTCATGAGAGAGCTGGTTGTTTAAAAGAGCCTGGCATCACCGCCTCCAGCTTGTGCGCCTTCTCTCACAGGTGCATAACACACCTGTTCCCCTTTTGCCTTCTGCCTTGATTGGAAACTCTCTGAAGCCCTCACCAGAAGCAGATGCTGGTGTGATGCTTCTTGTACAGCCTGCAGAACCATGATCCAAATAAACTTCTTTTCTTTATAAATTACCCAGTTGCAAGTATTTCATTTATAATAATGTAAAACGAACTAACACAAAGTAATATTGTAATATAAACCTCAATTATAAGTTAGGAAACAATTACAAATAACAAGAAAATTGCCCAAGATGGCACATCTAAAATGGTAAAGGGAATTCAAGACCTAAAGGATTGAAGTCCATGTTCTCTGTAATTAACCATCATACTGTATTTCATCCCAGCCCCCACCACTCTTAAACATTTCTGTATACTCCCTCCTACGTTTCTGTATGCATACATACATATTTTTAGACTAATTATGTTGTAGTATATATATAACATTTTTTATATTTTTTCTCTTAATGTTTATCCTGGCATCCTTTAAAACCTTTAATTCATGTTATTAAATATTCTTTGAAAATATAATTTTTAGAGTTTATATTCTGTCATATGGCTAAGCTGTAACTTATAGAATCATTCTCACTTAGGTTAAGAGTTTAGGCAACTTTGTATTTTTGTTGATATACTTATTCCTGGATTTGTAATCCTTGTAGATAAATCTTTGCTCATTTCTCTTATTGTATAGTAAGTAATTACTTGGTCAAGGATAAATACATTTTTCAAACTCCATTACTTGTCAGATTATTGCAAAATTGTACTCTGGAATTGATGTCTTTTCATGGAAGTATGTATAACTTTCCTTCCTGCAAACTCTCATCACCACATTTAACTGTTTTCAGTTAGGTATAAAGAAATAATTTAATATTCTGATTTAAGTATCTTTGATGCTAATAGGTTTTTAATATATGTATTGGCTAATGCAGATTCTATTTTGTGAATGGACTTTTTATATACTTCGCCCATTTTTCTATTTTTATATTCACTCCTTTATTAATATAAAAAATTTATATATTAATCATGTTACAAATAATTTTTCCAGTTTTTATCAGATATTTAATTTTAAGTGGATTTTTGATTTACAAAGTTTATATTGTAAACTCTCTGAGTCTTTGTTCTGTAAGGTTTTTGGAAAATTCACATATATTGCAATATTAAACGCACAGTGCCAGGCTGGCCTAAATGTAAACTATATCTTTAGGATTCCTCAACTCCCTCTTTTATAATATTCCTCATACTTCTTTGATCATCTATTTCTATTATTACCCTGAAGACCCATAATCCTAAAACTTCTTTCAGGATCAGCTGTTATGATGATGTATAGATAGAAGTATTAGCCTTTCTTTCTAATGATGTTTGCATTGTACCAGTCTGTATATGTCTGTTGGGTTACTAAATATTTAGCCAGAATGATTAAGGAGACATTTTGCATTGCTGAAACCATAGATAGCTGTGTCTTTGTAGTTGTGACTGTTTTTCATCCTGTCTATAAAGCTGATCTTGTTGAGGTCTGTTTGACTATAAGCTAGTTAATAGACATCAACATAGAGAATCTCTTCAAAATCAAGGTTTTCATCATTCACATCTTCATGTTAGGTCTTGCATTTCAAACTGTTTGCATTTATTAGCTTCTGAGAAATGTTCTTTCTGTTTTTAACTTCTCCACACACTCGTATCTCCTTAGGCACAGTTGTGCTTTCCTGAAGTTGTCCCTTACATTTTGAGACAGCCATTCTCTTCTGCAACATGTCACCTACATTTGATGAAACAAAAGATTATAGGTGAACATCAAGAAATTACCAACATTGATCCAGCCCAGAGCTCCAAGAGGCCAGTGTTTGTGATCTTTCTTTAAGCAGAGTTATTATAATAAATGTATTAATCCATTCAACAGATGTTTTAAAGAAAATTTAAAAAATATAGAGAGAAACATCACAAAAATCATAATAAGTATGATTAATTTTAAATGGAACTATGAGCTTAGATAAGCAGAGAGGAAGGAACATGGATCTACATGAGAAAGCAAGTGCTCAGGTTACTATAGTTATATAGCAAACTATGTCAAAGCTTAACTGTATATTACAATCATTTTATTGTTTCCTACCAATTTTATGGGTCAAGAATGGAGAAGGCTTGGTTGGGCATCTCTGTTGTCTCATAAAGTTGTAGTCAGAAGTCTGTTGGGGATACAGTCACCTGAAGCAGGATCAGCTACATAATCTGTGGATCCCAGTGCAAAATGAAATGGTGAGACCCCTTGTTCAAAAGCAGAAAAGAAATGTACTCTAAGGTAGTAAAAATAAGGCTTTTCTTTTCTTACATGGTCTCTCTTAACTTGTCATGGTATATTTTACTTGCTATTTAATGCCTTTCTAAGTAAAGAAAAATTAAAATTTTTAACTATTAGCATGAGTTTTACCATTCATCTGTGTATTGTGCAATATCAGTTTCAAATGTAAATATAAGAACATTTAACCCTTATGTGGAATCACTGAAATTATCTAATTTATATTTCATGGTTTATACATTTAGATATATTTTAATCTTATCAGAACAGAGGAAACACTGCCCAAAAGCAACTCAACTTCTTGATATACACACATTCAACTAATAGCTTCTACTTTTGTCTTACTGATGAGTAAAGAAGGGCTAAAGGAAATGAGCAATGGGTTGCCCTATATTTTTCTTTCCTTTCATGCCATCATTTTCATG
Organism: Lemur catta; assembly: GCF_020740605.2. NCBI lineage: Eukaryota > Metazoa > Chordata > Mammalia > Primates > Lemuridae > Lemur > Lemur catta. The sequence goes on from NC_059128.1 coordinate 158,070,831, forward strand.
GTAAGTGGTTGGCTAATGAAGGAAGTGACATGAGTAAGAAAGGATATGATGGTTTTCCTTGGTCATTTGTGTTTCTTAGAATGCAATTTCCTTCTTTCTGCATTTGAAGCAAGTTCCAGTTTGAATGGAAAGCATAGCATCAAATTGGTATTAACTGATCAACACTTAAGTGCACACACAGTAGTAACATTCATCCAGTGTCAGGCAGTGGGAGAGGGGAGAAGGGGATGGGTAAATATACACCTAATGGGTACAGTGCGCCCTGTCTGGGGGATGGTCACGCTTGAAGCTCTGACCTGGGTAGGGCAAAGGCAATCTATGTAACCTAAACATTTGTACCCCTGTAATATGCTGAAATTAAAAAAAAGTTAAAATTTAAAAAAAAATTACTCCAAAAAAAAAAAAAAAAGAAAGTAAAGAAAGAAAGCATAACATCTTGAGCCTATCAGTGCCCATGTAGATGTAACTCATGCTTACCTTGTACTCACCTTGAGCTGAACTACCACACACGGTGGGTCCAGTAGAATTCTTTGCTCCTGGGGCATCAGAAATGCTCTATGTGAGCAGAGCAGCAAGGAACAGCAGACATATGTATTGTACTTGTCTCTTCTCACATACATGTTCTATTTTCCTGTGAAATTAACTCACAAAACACAAGTTCAAAGATCAAATGATGAAATTTCAAGATGGTGACAGAAGAGCCAACACAGAGCTGTTATAGTCACGGCACCCTCTGTAGCTGCATAGGTCAAATGTGCATAAGTTGGTCCTGATCTGAAGGCCTGGACCCACAAGACATGCAAGGTGGCTCACTCACACAGCTGGCAGTTGATGCTGGCTGATTGCTGGGTGCTCAGCCAGGACTAAACCAGAGATTTTGCATGTTTCCTTTCAAGTACACCAGTCTCAGGATAGTTAAACATCTTTTGTGGGGCTTGGCCTCCTCTAGAGCAAACATCCCCAATGAATCAAGCAGAAGTTGCATGGCCTTTTACAGCACAGCCTCAAAAGCCATGTAGTGTAACTCCCATCTGACTTCATTGCTCAAAGCAGTCACAACATGGCCCCAATGCAAGGTGAAGAAACAGAGACTCCACCTCGCAACAGGAAGAATGCCAAAAAATTTGCAGCCACCACAGCAGGTGACCTGGAATACCCTTGAATATAGTAACAAACATGGTAGTATCTGTAACAAATCTTTATAATGTCTTTACAATTACAATTACATATTGTTTGTTGTGTTATTTGTCTCATATCCTTTGCCTGACAAGGATGTGAGGAAGAGCAGGAAGGATGCAATTACAGGTCAGTCACTGTATCCTCGAAGCCCAGAGTTGGCCCTGGCCCACTTTTCTCGCCCCGGAAGATCTCATGTTTGGTCCATGAAGTAGGACTCAAGGTATGGCTGTGGGGAGGCATAAATCTGGAAAGAGTTAGACAGTGCAAAGCTAATTGGAAAGAGGCTGAGTAAAGGTAGGTCATCCAGGTAGGCTGAGGTGGGTCAGGGCAGCCAATGAGAGAATGATTTGAAAAATGGCAGGGAAAAGAGAGCATGGGATATTCTTTTAAAAAATCATTGGAAGGGAAGGCCTGTTCAGCTTTCTAGCTTGTTGTTAAAGTTGATGTGTTCTGTGTCTCTAATAAGGTACCTGGAGCTTTAAGGGAGAAGCAAAACAGATAGAACCTGCTCCTCAAGTCACACCATTACTGAAGATATTGCCCCTTTGGTAGAGCAAGAACAGGAATCTGAAACCTTTTAAAGCCAAAATTCTGACATACTATATGCTTGGGAATTTACATTACGACATGCTATTCATTTAGCATTATATGAAAAATAGCCATTCATTTTTCTTTCTGCATCACCTGATTATAACGCTTTGGAGAGCAGTCCCTAAGAATTTTTTTTCAAATAATTTATCCATTTTTACTTGATCTAAATATTGGTTAGCACATTGTTTTATGAAGAGTGTCTTAGAAATTTAATTGGAAGATAATAATTTAAATAGAACATAGGACCAGATAGTTCCCTGAAAATGAAATAAAGGGATAAAGCTTACAATACAGGAATTTTCTGCCAGTGACTAGGTTATTTTAATAAATCATTCAACGACTTAAAATATGACAAGAGGTATTTTGGATATGTGGTAATATGTGTTGTCAGCAAAAGACAGCTATATTTTAAAAATGGAATTCAGGTACAGTTTAAAAAATTTTTTTTGCCCAATATTTCGGAATTTTGTTTAGGATATTCTAAGCCAAGGGCCAGCAAACTTTCTATAAAAGATAAGAGAATAAATATTTTAGACTTTATGGGCCATAACATCTCTGCTGCAATTACACAATGGAACCGTTTTAACATGAAAGACACCATAGACAATACATAAGTGAATGAGTATGGCTATGTTCCAATGATACTTTATTTACAAAAACTGGTAGCCAGCAAAACTTGGCAGTGGTCTATACTTTTCCAAATCTTATTCTAGAACAAGAATAGAACTTAGTTTGAAAGCATTTAATATTATCACATACTATGTCTTAGGCTTAGTGAGTTAAGTCTTTGGAATTGAATTCTAGTTCATTCAAAAAAAATTTTAAATTATAAACACAATATAGGCAGATGGATTTTTTTACAATCCACATCATAACATGAACTTGTATATAGAAAGAATCCTAAGAAACACTACACACAAATACACACACATACCAACAAACACATACATATAAACTATTAGAGCTAATAAATGAGTTCAGCAAATTTGAAGGATACAAGATATAAATATATGTGTGTGTGTGTATGTGTACATTTAAGTCAATTGTATTTGTATGCACTGGCAATGAAAAATTTAAAAATAATTTTAAAATTTTACTTACAATAACATCAGAGAGAATAAAATACATAGCAGTAAATTTAACAAAAAGTGTAAAACTTGTATACTAAAAACTATATATCATTATTGAAAGAAGTTGAAAAAAACCTAAGTAAATGTAAAGGTATATCATATTCATGTATTGAAAGACTTAACAGTGTGAAGATGACAATACTCCCCAAACTGATCTAAAGATTCAAAGCAATCTCTATCAGAATCCTAAATAGGTTCTTTGCAGAAACAGACAAGCTAATTCTAAAATTCATATGGAAATGCAAGGGACCCCAAATAGACAAAAATCTTAAAAAAAAAAAAATGAAGTAGGAGGACTCACACTTTTCAATTCCAAAACTTATTACAAAGGTAAAGTAATCAATGAAGTGTGCTATAGGCATAAAGATAGATAGATATATAGATCAATAGAACAGAGTTGAGAGTGCAGAAATAAAAACTCACATCTATAATCTATCTTTTTTTTGCAAGGCTACCAAGACAGTTGAATGGGGAAATGCATAGTCTTTTCATCCAATCATACTGGGACACTTGATTAAAGATTAAAATCAAAGAATTAAGTTGATCCCTACTTTAGACTACATGCAAAAATAAATTAAAAATGACTGAAAATTTAAATTTAAGGTCTAAAACTATGAAATCATAGAAGAAAACATATATATAAATCTTAATGACCTTGAATTAGGCATTGGTTTCATAGCTATGACACAAAAACACAGGCTTGAAAAGAAAAAAATAGATAAATTGTACTACATTAAAATTAAACTTCTGTGTAGCAAATAAATGGCACAATCAAGAAAGTAAAAAGAAAACCTACAAGATAGGATAAAATATTTGCAAATAACATATCTTGTAATGGTTTAGTATCAGAATATAAAAAGAACTCTTAAAACTCAGCAATGAAAGACAAACAGCCCCATTGTTTAAAAAATGGGCTGCCAGTATAAGATGCTCTGGGGCCTAAAATCAGGCACGCTAAGCCCACTGCTTCCACCACTGGGGCCCAAAGACTGCTTTGGCTGTTGTTCAAATCCCCAGCAAAACTTCGTCACAGCCTCAATGAATAACCTAACCATACCCTAAGCCACCAAGGAAATCATAGATACCACTGACCCTGAGTACTGCCTAAGAAATCATACCAAGGTCACACTACTGCAGACACCCAAAATCAAAGCCAAAATGCCCTACTCAACCCACAGCATATTACATATACATATTAAAAAAAATTATGCCCTTGAAAGCAATTTCAAAACATTGGAGCAAGCAGCTGCTACATCAGGTATGCAGATGTCAATGGAAAGACAGAGAAAACATGAAAAAGCAAGAAAACGTGACACCACCAAAGGACCACAACAATTGTCCAGCAATGGATCCCAATCAAAAAAGAATTTCTTATAATGCCAGAAAATAAGTCCAAATATTAATTCTAAAGAAGTTCAATGAGATGCAAGAGAAATCTTAAAACCCATACAAAAATCAGAAAGTGAATTCAGAATATGAATGAGAAATTTACCAAGGATATAGATATTTTTCAATAAAATCAAACAGAAATTTTCTGGGGCTGGAAAGATTCATTGAAGGAAATAGAAAGCATATTAGTAAAGCTTCAGTAATAGACTAGAGGAAGCAAAAGAAAGGATCTCAAAACTTAAAGACAGGACTTTGAAACAATCCTATCAGACAAAAATAAGGAAAAAAGAAAGAATGAAAAAGAATGAGCAAAGGCTTTGAGATATCTGGGACTATGTAAAGCAACCAAACTTATGAATTATAGGTATTCTCAAGGGGAAAGAGAGATCAAAAAGTTCAAAAAACCTATTTAAGTAAATAATCAATGAAAACTTCCCAGAACTACCAAGAGAGTTACACATTCAGATACAGGAGACCAAATAATCTTCAGGCAAATGCACTGCAAAAAGAATTTCACCATGACATATTACAGTCAGAATGACTAAAGTCAAAATGAAAGAAAGAATTTTAAAATTAGCAGGAGAAAAGTGTCTAGTAACCTATAATGGAAACCCCATCAGATTAAGAGTAGGCTTTTCAGCCAAAACCTTATAGGTCAGAAGAGAATGAGATGACATTCAAAGTGCTGAAAGAAAAACAAAAAACAAAAAACTGTCAGCCCAATAATTTTATATCCTGCCATAATAAGAGTCATAAATGAAGAAAAAGTAAAGTCTTTCCCAGACAAACAGATGCTGAGAAGATTCACCACTATTAGATCTGCACTGTAAGAAATGCTCCAATATGTCTTAAACATGTCAACGAAAAGTCAATATTTATCACCACAAAAATACACACACATATAAAACTCAAAGCTCTAATAAAACAATCACCCAAAGGAGGAAGAGAAAAGAATTAAATGGTAGCATGATAGAACTTTAGCCAACCACAAAGATAAAATAACAGAGAAAAAGAAAGAAACAAAGAATTTATAAAACAGCTAGAAAACAATTATCAATATGACAAGAACAAAGCCTCATATATCAATATTAACCTTGAACTTAAATGGATTAAATATTACACTTAAGCGTTGTAGATTGGCAGATTTATATCCAACTATATACTGCTTACAAGAAACTCGTCGTACCCATAAAAACACATGTTGACTGAAAGTAAAGGTGTGGAAAAATGTATTCCATGCTAGTGGAATCCAAAACTGAGCAGGAATAGCTGTACTTATATCTGATAAAGCAGACTTTAAATCAAAAAACAGGAAAAAACCCATAAAGTTATTATATAACTATAAAGAGATCAATTTAGAAAGAGAATATAGTGATCCTAAATATATATGCACCCAACATCAGAGTACTCAGATTCACAAAATAAATGTTACTAAATGTAAAGAATGATATAGGCAGCAACACAATAATAGGGGTTTCAGCATCCCATCTCACAGCACTAGCCAGATTATCAAGAAAGAAAATCAACAGAGAATCACTGGACTTAAATTGGACTTTAAACTAAATGAATTTAACAGACATTTAGAGAACATGCCACTCAACGACTACAGAATATACTTTCTTTTCATCAGCACATGGAACATTCTCCAACAAAGATCACGTTAGGCCACAAAAATTTTTTTTAAAAATCAAAATTATATGGAGTATCTTTTCACACCTAGTGAAATAAAGCTGGAAATGAATACAGAAAGGGACTTTATAAACTGTACAAATGCACAGAAATTAAACAACATGCTTCTGAAAGATCACTGGGTCAATGAAGAAATAAAGACAAAAATTAAAGAATTTTTTGAAATGAACGACAATGGGAACACAACATACCAAAACCTTTGGGATACAGTGAAAGCAGTGTTAAGAAGAAAGCTTATGGCATTAAATGCCTACATCAAAAAAGTAGAAAGATCACAAATCAACAACCTTACATAACATCACAAGGAACTAGAAAAAGAAGAACAAACAAAGTTAGCAGAAAAAAAGAAACAAAAAAGATCAAAGATCAGAGCAGAACTAAATTAAATAGAGATTAAAAAAAAGGATCAACAAAAGGAAAATGTGGTTCTTTAAAAAGATAAACAAAATTCATAAAGCATAAGGCTAACAAAGAAAGGAAAAGATCCAAATAACCTTGGTGGATGGATTCCTGAAAACATACAACCTCTCAATATTGAACCAGGAAGAAATGGAACTTCTGAATAGACCACACTGAGTAGCAAATTTGAATCAGTAAGAAAATCTAATTCCCCCCCCAACCCCCAAAAAAGCCCAGGAAGAGGTGGATTCATAGCTGAATTCTACCAGACATACAAAGCAGAACTGGTGCCAATCCTATTGAAATTGTTTTAAAAGATCTAAAGGGAAGGAATGCTCCCCAACTCATCCTTCTAAGCTAGTATCACCCTGATACCAAAGCCAGGAAAGGAATGCAACAACAACAAAAACTGTAGACCAATATATCTGATGAACATAGATGCAAATGTCCTCAACAAAATACTAGCAAACCGAATCCAACAACACATCAAAAGGATAATTCTCCATAACTAAGTGGATTTCATCCCAGGGATGCAAGGATTATTCAACATATGATAAAAGTGATTCACCTCATAAACAAAATTAAAAACAAAAACCATATGATCATCTCAATAGATATGGAAAAGCATTCAATAAAATCCAGTGCCCCTTCATAAGAACAACTAGACATAGAAGGAACATACCTTACAATAATAAAAGCCATATATGATAAACCCACAGCCAATAGCATACTGAATGGCAAAAAGTTGAAAGCATCCCTCCTGATGACTGGAACAATACAAGATGCCCACTTTCCCCACTTCTATTTAACATCATACTCAAAGTCCTAGCCAGAGCAATCAGGCAAGAGAAAGAAATAAAAGGCATCCAAATTGGAAAAGAGGAATCCAAATTATCTCTGTTTGCTGGTGATATGATCTTATACCTAGAAAACTCTAAGGAATCCTCCAAAAAGACTCCTAGATTTCATAAATGAATTCCTCAAAGTCTCAGGTAATAAAATCAGCATACAAAATTCAACAGCATTTCTGTATACCAACAATGACCATGCTAAGAACCAAATTAAGAACAAAATTCCATTTATAATAGTGGCAAAAAATATACATGAAATAGCTGGAATCAAAAAGAATGAAAGTAACCAGTGTTGACAAAGATGTGGAGTTATTGGAACCCCCACGCTTTGCTGATGGAAATGCAAAATGGAGCAGCCACTTTGGAAACCAGTTTGGCAGTTCCTCAAATAGGGAAACCATGCAATAATATTACTCAAAAATTCCATTCCTAGGTGTATACCCAATAGAATTGAAAACATAGTCACACAAATTCTTGTGCATAAATGTTCATATGAGCATTATTTTAATAGTCAAAAGGTGGAAGCAACTCAGGTTTCTATCAAGTAATGAATGGGTAAGTAAAGTGTACTATATTCATACAATAGAATATTATTCAGCCATAAATAGAATTTAATTACTGCTCCATGCTACAATATGGGCCGATTTTGACAACATTACACTAAGTCTAAGAAGCTAGATACAAAAGGTCACGTATTGTATGATTCCATTTATATAAAATGCCCAGAATAGACAAATCCATGGGGACAGAAAATAGATTACTAATTGTCAGGGGCTATAAAGAGGGCGGAATGGAAAGTGACTGCTTATGATTGTGTTTGTTTTTTTTTTCCCCCCTGAGTAAAGAAAATGCTCAGGGAAATATGAATTAGGTAGTGATAATGATTGTACAACCTTGTGAATATACTAAGCACCAATGAATTGGATGCTTTAAAAGGGTGAATTTTATGGTAAGTGATTATATCTCAATTAAAAAAATTCAGACCATACAGACAGATATACTACTACAGTTAAAAATTTTCTTCTTCTCCTGGTCAACTCTCTAGTGATAATTACGATCAATAATTTGAAATACTTTTATATAAACAAAGTATATGTGTATAAATATACATGCATAAAATATGCACATGCTTATATACAAATACATATCCTAAAATTTTACTTCCCAGGGAATACAATTACTTATATGATTTTTGCAACTTGCTTTGTTTGCACTTGATGATTTGTGTTATTCTTTGTGCTGGTTGTATATTATTCTAGATGTACCATCCCCCTTTTGAGTTTTTTCCAAATTTCTTGTTACAATCAATGTTGCAGTGATTCTTGATGCTGTATCTTATGCATTTTGTGAGTACTTCTCCATAGAAAATTTATAGAAATGGAACTGGTGAGTCAAAGAGCATGTGTTGAATTTTAATTCAACAATAAATATTTATTTTCCACTTCTCATTTGCCAGACATTAATCTGGAGATTTATTCTAATGGATTTTCTCACCATACCCTTCAAAGGGATTGTACCAATTTGTACTCCGACTAGATTATGTGCGACTTTCTGTTTCCTTCTGACCTTGCTAACATGGTGTTATTAGTTATGTTAATCTTTGATAAGTGAATAATTGTAAAATGTTTTGATTTTCAATTTTTGACTCTGAGTATGCTTGTGAGCGTATTTTTATTTGTTATTTGTTTCTCTTTTTTACAAACAAAAGTGCCTGCACATATCATTTGACCATTTTTCTTGTGGCTTAATTGTCATATTTTATAAGCACTCTTTAAACATTAAGAAAACTGTTTGGCATACGGGTTGCATATTTTGTCTTTAGTTGTCATTTTGGCATTGTTTTGGGTATTTTGCCCATGCTGAAGATCCTAATATTTTGTTTCTATTAATATTTTATGTTTTCTGAGTGTTTTAAAATGTTAAAATGAATGATCTTTCCTCTTTTTCTTCTAGGTAATTTGCCTAACTTTACCTTTCTTTGAGATTGCTAACAAATTCACAATTAGTTTCTACCAGGTCTATTTTTCCCATATGAATTTTTATTCCAGTTTTAAATGAGAAAAAATATTTGAAGTTAAATTATTCATTTTTGGGGGGAAGACAGTTCATAAATATTGAAAATGTGAGATGCACAGATTTGGGGTCTGGATGCAGACAAAATTCTAGATTCCTATAGAAAAAATACTTTAATGTTTTTGCAACACATATACGTACACACTAGACATTCCCTATACCCACACATGTTTTCCTTAGTGAATTTACTGGAAATTCTTTTACCAAGAATAGGTTGCTTTGATTTTTAACTCATGCCTTCGTGGCTCCATATAAAATTTTCTTTTAAGTAATTGAGATTTTATATGCATAACGAAATAAAGAAAACTTACATTTACTTACTTGGTGTTACTTAAATGTTTAATTGAAAATATTTTGCCTGACTTAATACCAAAAGTGTCTCTGAATACATTATTTGATAATTTATAGGAATATAGTACAGGCTAATTGATAAAATATTCAGTTGCCATTATTTATTGAACATTCATAATGTACAGGCCATCTTATCACTCTACTGAAGAGATATAGTTCATAGTGTTTCCATTCACAGATAATAATGGTGCAAAAAAAGGAAACACATTCATTGAAATCACTACAATACAAAGGAGTATATAATTGGCAAATATTTGGTATAAATTCAATAATTTTGGAACACATAGGGATGTATCCCTTAAATAATCATAAATAAATTCATTCTGAAAGAGTTGACACCTGCTGTATCACCAAGGCATTTATAGTCATCACCAAATATCTGTAGGTTAAGATTATGGCAGGATACTTTTCAGCTAAAGAGAAGAATAAAGCAAGAGGATGAGGAGTGAAAAAAATCCAGGACATTTTTGGGGAATAGTGACTCTCAGTTGATGAAAAGTATGATTTACATTTGAGGATAGAATTTAGTAAGACTACAGAGGAAGAGATTGCCAAGGGCTCAAGATTTGAGATTGTCTTCAAAAGTCATTGGGGTGATCTTTGTGGCTTATTGAACTGCTGAGTGGAACAATCACCATAATGCATTTAAGGCAATAAATCTGATGGCAGTAAATAAAATGCTTGGAGGAGATGAAGTAAAGTGGGATTTCTGGAGGGAAATAGAGCAGTTGTTCTGATAACGCAGTAAAGACTTGAGTCCAGATGGATATATAATGGGAATGGAAGGTAAAATGTGAATTTGAAAGTCAATCCAAATAATGCATTTACATACCTAGTGAATGTTTGGTGTGAATAGTGGAGATAAAATTGTTCTGAAAGTTTTAGTTTAAATGACTAAAATTGCCAGAAAAGTTAGATTTTAGCTGGCTTTCGATTGGAGAATAGATTTGTTTTCAAGTATGTGAACTTTGAGGTGGAACTCTGGGGTGCACATTAGAAGATAGGAAAGTAGAAAGTTTGATCTCATCACAAAGGAGAGTATAATTAAAGCTTTAAGAAATCATAGTGACTTGTAAGCAGAGCAATGAGTTTTTAATACTACCATTAAATTGCTTCTAAATATCAGAATGAGCATAGAGGACTAAGACTTAGGGAAGGAGATATGGAAAAAATATTCAAATAAGTAGGAGGGTAATTACACCATTACTTCCTCGAAGTCAAAAGATCGGGAAGCTTCAAGAAGGTAGGGACAACCAAAACTATATTTATGACTTCCATTGGAATAGTATCAGTGAAGTGGTGTGGGTGGAAGCCAGATGTCTAGGGGGTTAATGATCTGGTTGTAAGGTCCTATAGACAATAAGTGGGGAATATTCTTAAATCAAGTTTATTGAGGCATAAATGACATGCAATAATATGCACCAATTGTAAGCGTGCATTTCAATGAGTTTTAATGTACATACACATCTGTGGAACCACCAACAATCACAACATTTTCATTACTCCAAAAAGTCCTCTTATGACCCTTCTCAAATCAATACCTTCACTTGTTGCTCCTGGCAACCACTGAGCTGCTTTCTTTCACTACAAATTAAATTTGTCTGTTCTAGAATTTCTTGTAAGTGGAATTATATAGTATGTCCCCTTTTGTGCCTGGCTTTTGGTCTTCAGCATGATTTTGAGATTTATTTTGAGATTATTCATGTTGTTCTCTTTTACTGCTGAGTATGCAGAATATACTTTTGAGCAGTTTGACTGGTGAGGTAAGGTAGAGGGTATAAGAGGCAAATGCAAATAAATTTTTTCTTATTTATCTGAGATAGCAAAAATATGAGGGTGTTTATAAGCAGATAAAAAGATCCAATAAGGGAACTGATTACGCTGAAACAGGAATAATTTGTAGTAAAATATTCTCAGGGGATCATGGGTCATAAAAGAGAAGGGGCCATGAAATGAGTATAACTAGCAAATTTAACCTTAGAATTTAATATAAAAGAATAAAAATACTTGTTTATTTAACCAGGTTGAAGAAATTAAGGTGAACTGTAAAAGAGAGTCTAGTAAAAATGACATCTTCAGGATGAAGAACATGTCAGGAATTATGGTGGCGAGAAGATAGTAGAGGAAACGTGCATTAAATGGTCTAGATTTTCCTTGTAAGAAAGTTAAGCCATACTTTGAGAGAGAGAAATACAAAGTTCAGGTTGGGAATTTGAGGAAAAGAAATGCAGTAATATCATTTTATTAACATGGAACATAGAATCAGCTGATGACTTAGTGTACCCAGCACCTTTCTTAGTTACCCGAGCAACACTTGAAAAGTAGGGGGATAATGATCCCAGATGATCTTATACTTGGGATTATACAATGGGTAGAGTGTGAGGCCAAGAAAGTGATGTGGTTTGGCATGCTATAATAGAGGAAGCATCATTTAAAACATTAAATCTGGGGTCCAGACTGAGAGAGGAAAGAGAAGTCCAGGAAGTTGATGGATGAGGAGAAGAAGCAGTGAAATGGAGTGAGGGAAAAGGAAAAAGTGAAAAATCAGAAAACATCCAACCCTATGAACCTTACTTGAATCTAATAATCCATAATTTAGGCACCAGTGTACCCTCTCAGTATGATAAGATTTTGGAGTAATTGATGCTTTCCCGTGTTGGACTGGAATCTTCCAAAGGCTGTTTGGACTAAGTGACTGGGACCATGTGTATTTCTTCGAAAAAAATCAGTGCTGCCTTGCACCTGGTCCTCTCCCTCTTCTTTTATTTGGAACTCCCAGTGTGCCCTGAGGTCAAGTGCTTCTCATTTCTTCTTTGTGAAGTCTTTGTAGTTCCCACTTTACCGCTTGACCCTGATCCCCTAATGAATAGTGCTCTTAGGATGAAAAATTTAAATTGCTATAAATTCTATCTAATACATTACCATCTACATTACCTATGTTAAAGCTTCTCAGGCTTTAAGGTCCCTATTAATATTGGGAAGTCTTATTAAATGCAGGTTCTGATTCAGTGGGTCTGGGCTGGGTCCTGAGAATGTGCAAGCTAACAAAATATGCAGAGTGGTGCTGAATGTGCTAGAATCACATTGTGAGTAACAAGGATCTAACCTGCACCCCTCCATCTTGGCCTTTGCAGGCAGAAATATGTCAAGGAAGAATGAGCTTAAAGATATGATTGAAGATTGAATGGAGAGAATAGTAAGGTCATAGGAGCTGTCAGCGTTGCACCATTAGATAGGAAAATCAACACAGATGCTAACTAATGTCACATAATTGAATGACAGATGATAGGGTAGAGAGAAAAGCCAGACAAATGAAGAAGGTGAAAGAATGTAATGAAAATAAAAACATGACTGATAAGTACGTGGAGAGGATGCTATAAATGGGTGACCTAGACTTCAAAAGAGGCAAGTGTTGAAAGCTTGCCTAGGAAAAGAAAATCATAGCAAAACACATCATAAACAAATGAAGTGCATTTCTGCCTAGTAACTTTAATCACAGATTCTTAAACAATCAAAAAATAATTATTGTATGTGTGCTGGCAAGGTTACTGTTTTCACAATTTAGAAGTGTTTTCTCACTTATAGATGGAAGAACAAAACAGCTGAGCTTTGGAAGGTAACCTTTGAAGGCTGTATAAAACAATAATCTTCTAGAGATCAGGGAGTCTTCAACTATTTTCTGCTGAGCGCTCTTTGCTTGTGCTGTCTAGCTTTCTCAAATAGCGTTCCTTCCCATTGTCACCAGCCTGTCATGCTGAGGCCCCATGCTTTCAAGCTCCTTTATCGCTGCTGAGAGCTTGCTTATAATTTTTGTGTCCAGCTGTGGTAAAAGTGAATACTCTTAAAAAAGGAATTGAGGGTGTTTTTTCTTTCTATAGGATCAAACTTGGGAAAGAGAACATAGATATAAAATGAGCAGTACTTAGCCAACTTTTTTTTTTTTTTTTAGTTCCATTTACTTTGGAAGAGATAAGATTCTATTCCACTTACAGTTTCTTTTCATGTTGAGTCCTGCAGTGAAGGTACAATATTGTGCATATAGAAGTAGCCAGCGGGGCCATAATATCAACGGGAATCAGAGGTGGGTTAAGGTTGAGGGAGTAGCTTGGAGAACCCTTCCTATGCTCTTTGAAATACAACATAAACTACTGAAAAGAGTTGTATGTGCACAAGTCCTTTCAGCTGAACTAGACATATTGAACTTGTTAGTATTATGGCAAAGATCATTAGATAAATATTAAGAAGACCAGATTTGCATATGTTTAACATATAAATGCTTACTACATCTGAGATGAGTGTGAAAATTTGACATTAATCTCTCTTGGTTTGGGTTTGCTGAGATTTAGCCTCTATGACAAAAATTTGAGGTTAAGTAGTTTATTTGGATGTTGAACCCAGAAAATACTAGTACAGAAATTGGAAAGTGAGATAGGGAAGGAAAAGCAGCCTTCAGATGTGTTATCATGCAGCTACCACAGTGGGCAATTGTTGCTTGATGCCACTGTAGACACCCTGGGAGTCAATATAGAACGCATGCCTTACATACCTCAGTATTATGTCTCCACACACCTAACCCCCCACTCATCCATACTAAGGGCAAGTGGGCTAAGATATTTATACATCAACCTCCATCAGCCACTAGTTGAAAGTTACTTCCAGTGGAGAAAGCAGATTTAATTATCTGGCATGTCTGACCCTTTATATGGTTGCAGGGTGTGCTGGGATTGCAAGAGAGCCTCTGGCAAGAAATACATGCTCTGACAGGTGAACTTCAGGCTGGTGCACAGCTAAGTGGCAAGGGTGGAGGGATATGGATGGGGCACCAATAGCGAATGCCACATACTCTAATACTGAATTCCAGTTTATATGTGTCGTCTTTTCCTAAAGGCATATGCCACACAATTAGGATTATTTTTGCATGTAAGAAGGAAAATAAAGGGAGCAAATGATTACTACATAAAGTCAGGAATTTAGAGATGTAAAAGTGGGACACAAAGCTTTCTGAACATAATTTTATCTGTGATTGTAAATACACGTCCATTGTTTATCAGATGTTTTTGCGAATGAGAGCTAGTAGAAACGTGGTGTATTTTTAGAAATCAGATTTTCTGATTATACATTTTATTCCTTTAGAACACAAGAAGATATAGAAATAAGTATTTCTGGTCGGTGATGAACAAAACTTATAGCCAAACTCTTGTGAACAGAGGTATATATACAGGTGGCTCCCAGAGTGGGTCTGTGGTGCCTCTCAGAAGGAGCAGGTCTCAGCAATTTGGGCTGAGCTGCTGATTTGGTAGAACTTCAACCTTCTGGAGCCAGAGTGCCAAGCTTCACCTGTCCGTGAATAGTAATGGGATCACTTCAACAGGAATAGCTCAACTTTGACTGGATCTTGCCATGACTGCTGACAGAGGTCTTCCTCGCCTTTCTACCTTCCCTGTGGTGTTTTCTTGGGTCCCTAGCTTGTGTGTCACTGTGTCTTAACTGTGTTCTCTGTAGGCCTGCTATCATTTTATTAGCCTTTGCCAGTCATTGCAAAGCTTTGTTTAATAGACACTGTGGGGTGTTTGCCATGTGTTCAGGGTCAGAGCAGTAGTAAAACCATTTGAAGTGACTTGAAGTTATGGTTATAATATAGAGAGGTAGAGCCAGACATGATATCAGAATGCTTCAACTATAGACATTTAAATTCAGATATTTTAAACATCCAAATAAAATATGTCTGTGGGGTATGCTAAGCTGGTAAGTAGCTTCTTTGTGAGTACACTGCTACTACAAAGAAGAGTTAAAATACAAGTAAATAGGAACTTCAGTTAAATTATTTCTTTTTCATGGTTAAAATAATATTTCCCTCCTCTGAAGTTTCCCTGTATCAAATTTATTTATATCTGTGTCTTATTGTCTCATTGTGAATGTCCTTTCTCCTCATTCCTTTTTTAAGGGTCAAATTCATGACCAGTTTATCTTTGATTACCTCAAAATATTTAGGAAAGTGTCTTGCATATACTTGGGATAAGCAAGACTTTATTTTGTGTATGCCTTACCTCATGGTACAACTATTTGTCGAGTTACGCTATGAACTAGGTATCAAATCCTGGGGATACATGGTCCATAATGGTGAATAAAATAGGCAAGGTCCCCCACATTACAGGATTTCATTCTTGTGAGACTGGCATGTAGTAAAAAATAAATAAACCTATCAGAATAAATTCTTTAGGAATTACATAAAAATGTATAGCATCTCTTAAATTTTCACAAATAATAAGTCAAAATCATTAAGCTACATGCAATCAATGTAACATTCAAAATTTTAATTGACACATTCTTGAACACCTTTGTTTCTTTGTCTTGTGCATATGACTTGTTTAAAATTATTAGAATATATTTAGTGTTAAGAATAGTGGCTGCCATATAGTATGCTTTCAGTAAATACTATTTATTATTGTTAAATACATTATGTTCTGCTAGTGATCAGGAACCCTGCCATATACCTTTTAAGCATCACTATTTAATTCTCACAACAATCTTATGGTACAATCACTATTAGAGCCCCAATTTATAGATAAGGAATTTTAGGGCCCAGAAAAATAATGTATTCAATGTCATACTATTCAGCCAGTAAATAAATGATATAGAAATAAAGATTTGTCTCATTTCAGAGCCTACATTATTAACGTCATACACGTAGTAGCTCAAAGTAGCTCAATATGTCAGAAACCATGATTACACCTGTGGAAATTACCAACAAACATACCAGATATAGAAAACATGAAGGAAAAGAAATAAGCACAATATATTAAATTTCTTGTTATTTGTCTATCTGCTTTTCATTAGCCCACTTTGGTTTAAGATGGGCTGAACGCATTCATGTTAAATAATTAAAGCCTAACTAATTGCTTCTAAAAATTAGAAGAATAATGAGAAACTAGAGAACTGCAATACAATTTTTCATTGTTCTTATATTCAAAACTTTAAATTATATATATGAAATTATAAATTGATAAACATAAATCCTTAATATCTGTAAAACTGGAAATAATGACACATCTAACTGACCTAAGTTTGGAAAAAGGATGGTTGCATGAGGGAAGGCTCTAGGGATAATTATCAATGATTTAATAAAGCCACACAAAAAGTAAAAACATATATTGTGTTAACTGAGTTATGCAATATCAACACTGAATATTTAGATGCTATCGGCAAAAAAGGCTTCAGTGGTCTCAAGATTTTCATTGTCATTTTAAAAAGTCTCCCATGGTTCTTATTTTGGTAACAGTACAGATAAATTTTACCATCCTTTAATCTTTGTAAATTGCTGAATACCCTAAATTGCCTAATAATAAATAAAAATTCACATTTTACTTAGAGCTTTATGATTATCAAAAGCACTTTTATAACCTTTCTTTCATTTGGTTTTTACAACATGGAAGGCAGGTTGTTGTTATTCCCATGTTATATTAATAGATGAAGATGCTGAGGTCCGGAGCAATAAGTGACTTGCCCAAGGTCACAGCTAGTCCACTGTCCTGCTAGTTCCTGTTATGCAAGCCCAGTCCAGGTCCAGAGATAAAGCAAGTTCAACATTGACTCTTTCACTCCTTGCTGTCATTGTCCTTATAGAGATATATGAAGAAATGACCTTTACCTTTGAGGGCCCTTAATTTGATACCTTTGACCTCAGAACTTATAATACTTTTTTTAAAAAAATAAAGACTTTTAAAATAAGTGGCTACAAATTTTATGCATTCACTAGGTTGTCATTCTAGATTTTTTTCCCTAATTTGGGCCTGGATAGCAAAGACTGTGTGTGGCTTTTATGATCAGCAGAATTGAGGGTGGTTATTGAAATCTTCTGTATATATAGTTTTGAAAATGATCCTAGAAAATCTATGGTTTCTCTACACATTCATTGAAGGCATTTACATCTGCTACTCAGTAATGGAGATATTTCTTTTTACTACTATCTTAGAGGTTTTGATGAATAAAGAAGGCAAAGTTTAAATTGAATCAACCACACAAATATGAATTAAATTTAAATTAAATTAATTTTTTTTCAATTCTTGCACTGGCTTTTTGTACGAATATTCTATAATTTAGTTATTGTCAGCCATGCAGACTATACACCATTAGGATGTCTGTATTAACAAGTTAAGAAGAAAAAATGAGTTGTCTTTTTTATTAGAAAGATCAAAATCACACAGCTACAAAGAAATCTATTTTCTCATAAAACCCTGAAGTGATTAGAAATCCCTATAAAATAAAGCAAAATGAAATTAAACCATCTTTTATTGAAATTGCCTTTGTGCATTGGAAAATTAGTAAAGATTTTCAGTCTTAAGAACACTCTCTAGCAATGCTTGTAAAATTTTAATGCACATACAGATTATCATATTAATTAATGAAATGTGATATCTGGGATTTGCTTCAAAATAAATGAGGTTGTGGGTGAGGTATTGCATAGGTGTATAGATCCAATGTGACTGGCCATGATTTAATAATTGTTGAAGCTGAGCATTGAATACATGTGGTTCACTGTAATAGTTTTTCTACTTATATAAAAAAGTAGAAAACAAGAAAAAATATCATTCTAATATTCCATATATACATTAAGTGCATGCACATATATTTTATATTTATATATGTGTGCATACATGTGTATTATGTATGTTTCTGTGCATGTACATAAATATATGTGTATACAAGTATAAATATATATTTTTATGTATACACACATATACACACATATATAATATATATATTACTTCCAACTAGAGAGCATGGTGAATAAATACATTAGATCTGATTATGTGATCTGATTATACATTAGATCTGCAATGCTCTGGAAGAAATTAAACTATTATATATAGATATGAAAAGAGACTTTATTTTTGTTTCTAGAGATTTCCTTTAATTGTCTATGTGAGAATCAGTTCTTTCCAAGAGAAAATGGAAAAAAATGAAAAGCATTTTCCAGGTAATGTCCTTAAGGAATAGAAATATGTCAAACTTATGGCAGTAAAACAAAAATTATTAAAAATTAAAATCTATTAAAGAAAACCCTGAAAATAGCTCTAGTAGCACAGTAAAATATAATACTTGGTTAAAGTGATGATGGTGGTGGTATGTGTTGGAAAGAGAAGGATAAGGGCTTCAGGGGATGTAACACTGAATGAGTCTGTAAGAGTTTATGTGACTGAGAGTTAAAGTGGAATTCCATACAGAAGCATATGGCACATGTGAAATCCCAGGAGTGTAACACAGTATGATGTACATGGAAAATTCTATACTAAAAGTGGAATGATATGACTTGGGAATAGTGTGTGTATTAAAAAGCAACAACAAAGAAATCTAGAAAGTAAGGAGGATTCAGATGATCAAGGACTTTTTATGCCATAGGAGATAGTTTCCATTGGTGGTTTTAAACTGAAAGGTGATATTGGCAGTCGAGTTTTAGATGCTCACTTTTGTAATTACTGTTGTGAAATGCTTATTGAAATTGGGAAGACTAGAGTCAGAAATAACTGTTAGAAAATAATCATAACTTTCCAGGTGAGAAAGACAAAGGTCTAATTAAGACAGTGAGAGTAGAGAAGAAATTGAAAGTTAATTAGAAAATGAAACTAACCCATTATGTTGAATATAGTGAGAAAAGAGGAAGAACGTATCAAAAAATGACTTCCTTGGATTTCTAATTTGAGAAAAGGGTACAATTCCAAAAATCTGAGTTTCTGAAACCAGAAAATTTTTCATCAGTTTGTTACCACAACTCACTCAGTGGCAAACCGTTACTTGAACTGAACAAAGACTATTCAAAATCTTTATTTATTCCACTCAGTATACACAATCATGCATTTGATGTAGAAATATTAATGTGTTTAATTATGAGGCATTGCTCTAGAAAGAGTTGAGAATGTTGTAGAATATATGCTGCTGGTACCTCATTACCTCGAAGATATTTGAAATATTCTGAAAACCAAAGCACATTTAGTCCCAAGAGTTTCAGATGGGGATTATGAATCTTTGGTATGATTTAATAAGGATGTCATTAATTAATAAGATGCCATATAGTCTCTAAAAGGATAAAATAACTCTATGAAATTCAAGCATGTCTTTTCTGATAGTTCCCTGGAGAAAAGGGAACTACATTACATTGTAAAATGTAATGTCAGGGCAAAATGATCAGTGATTGACTCAAATGTAGATTGGAAAGAGCACACCATGAATTTTCTTATTCTAGTACTTAGCTTATTCATATTCCCCTGACCAGGATACATATGAATACATGGAACAGGGTGAGGAAGAGAAGCAGGGAGGTCTGACGTAGAAATATAAATAAAGAATAAAAATATCAGAGATGCCCCTAGGAGAGTACTGAAAAGGAAGTTTCTGCAGAACTTGTTGGAAGTTATCAAAGAATAACATTTCCTCAGTCACTTCCAACATATTTGAAACAACAAAAAAGTCTGTGCCAGCCAGAAAAGAGCAACAGTAAGTAGCAGACCATCACCATAGAGTTTGACTGAATATGTCAAGTGCTTGCCCTTGCTTGTAGTTTAAGCTTTGAGAATGATCAAGTCAAATGCTCATCAAAAGAACTGAGAGATTATGATGTATATCTGCCATGTAATTCTCTGCAGTGTGAATACATACAATCAGATAGATCTTTATGATCTAACATGGAATAATCTACAAAATGTACTTTTTAATGAAAAAGATGAGGCCTCTAGAAATGACTTCCTAGATAACTCAAATCCTTACATTAAGGACAAATAGAAAATCCGGACAAAAATCTGTTAAAAAATCTTCTCGAAGGCAGTAAACAACTGTCACGTTGGTAAAAACTTGTGGTGCTGAGAGCCAGGGGAAAAGACAATCTGTAATGTTCAGCTATTACTGGAGTCCAGAGCCTGTCAAGAATGGGAA
Organism: Lemur catta; assembly: GCF_020740605.2. NCBI lineage: Eukaryota > Metazoa > Chordata > Mammalia > Primates > Lemuridae > Lemur > Lemur catta. The sequence goes on from NC_059128.1 coordinate 158,091,409, forward strand.
AATACCTTCTGGACCTGAAGGCGAGGGACAAGAACATTCCAATATTGTTGCTGCTGTTCTACATTATACTGAAGGAGCTAGTCTGTTCAATTGGCAAATATAATAATTAGTAACAAATTAAAAGACATTAAGAAATAAAAATGCATTATTGCAGATATAATTTTATACATATTATATCCAAGGGGTCTTCAGATAAACTATTAGAATTGGTAAAGTTGCAGAATACAAAGTCAATTTTCAAAAATTGATCATATTTCTATTGGCTAGAAATGGATGAAAAAAAGTTAAGATACCATTTGTAATAATATATAAAAGTAAATACTAGGAATAAATATAGTCAAAGATAGATAAGATGGCTGTGTTGAAAACCATACAGTATTTTTAAGAGACATTAAAGAAAATTAAAGGAGATGCATATACAAATCCATATATATTTCATGGATGAGAAGACTCAATAATATATAGGTGTCAGTTCTTATAAATTAATCTACGGATTCAATGAAATCCTAAATCAAAATTCCTGTGGGATATCTGTGGAACTTATAATCTGATTTAAAGATTTATATGGAGTTTAAAACAACCAAGATTAGTTAAGACATTCTTGATTAAGAATAAGATGAAAGGACTTGCTCTATTAAATTTTGATTGCTATAAAAGTTATCATTCTCCTTTTTATAAGGATACCAATTATATTGGATTAGACACTGTATTGAATATGTTTTATTCTTTTTAATTTTCTGTATATAATGATGGTTTACATCTTTGGGCATTGCTAATCCTAGAGATTGCCCCTCCCAAGGGTTAGCTAAATCCTAGAGAGAGTAAAAGACTTGTCTGGTAGTATGACTTCTATATGCAAACCAACCAATCCAGAGCCCTTTCCTGAACCACCTTCTCTATCTGACTATTAGGCTCTAGTAGTCATTTTCCTCTGACCTAATCATCTCAGGACCAGGCAACTAGGAACAACCTCTATGCCTCAGAGCCTGCTAAAATTATTCCAGCTAGACAATCGATCCCAAACTTGATCAGCTCATTTCCTTGCCTTGCTCATTGCTCTTGACAGAAGCTAAAATAAAGGCTTTTGCCCATAGTTTCCCTTTCATCTTTCTGTTCCCTAACCGACCTTGGTGCCTTCTCATGTGACCCTTGCCTCCTAAGATACTGTGGACAAAAACTTCTTCCTTCATGGTAGTCATCTCTTGATTTGTTGGCCTCATCATACCTGATTAAAACAAAATTCCAGGTACATTTTAACACAGAAGCCCACTCTAGTATAGCCCATGTTAACTAATCACCTCTGCAGTGACCGTGTTTCCAACTAAGGTCATATTCTGAAGTTCTGGGCATTGGGACTTCAACATATGAACTTTTGGTGGGGAATACAATTCAATCTGTAAGAGGTCAATTATACTTATTTATTTGTAGACTTTTTGTGATAAAAATATCATAATTTGTAACATTCTATAGCATATCACCCTATTATGGCAAATATGCAGAGTATATTTTAGAGAGAATGATATGTTGGAAAGAAAGGAGAGAGTAATGAAAGCATGGCAAAAAGCTGGAGAGATGATTTAAAGTTAGCTTATATGTGGAGGTTGAAGGATTTCTAATAATTTTACCTATGCAATATTTTCTGAATTTTCTTCATCTCTCTAATTTCATAATCTCTAATTTGAGGGTAGGGATGTATATTTTCTCAAAGAATATTACAATAACACTCTACGTGGTCTCCCTCTCCTTCAAATGCACTACTCTAATGGTTCTCTTTTATCTTTAGGTTAATTCCAAAAGGTTTAGTCCCTCTGTGTGCCCTAGAAGATGAAATGTGCTTGTAAACTGCAAGCAGTCTTTCCTGCGTGGTATTCAATCTTTTCCATGACACAGCCCAATCTACTTTCTGAACTCATACTTCACACTTATCCCTTTTGTGAACTTTGTTCAACCAAAATGAAATATTGTTTATTTTTCACTTATTTCCCTTGTGTTTTCACATCTGGGTCAAGATAGTCTTCTACCTACAACTCCTAACTCTCCATAAAGAATGCTACTTATCTTTAAAGACCTAAATCCAGCACCATTGCCATCATGAAATGTTGCTTGTACCTTTCACAACTTAAAACGACAGGGGCTTTCCCTGTTTTGGGTTCGCATAGCAATTTATCTACAAGGGTAATGTTGACAAGGCAGCCATGAAAGTCTGACACACAGCTGTGAACTGAATAAATATTTATATATACTGAATTATTAAGTTTTTAAACAAATGTTTATCAAATTATGAAATTTGATGAAAAATTCTTTACACATAAGAAAAAAATAATCTGGCAATGGAAAGAGAAAAAAATGATCAAAGTCAGATTCTCCTGAAATATCTGTTTCAGAGGAAATGATCTAAAATTTAAGGATTAACGGGGCTAAATGAGTCAGAGGAGATAAAGGGAGAAGTCAATTAGTAGGAATATGTTTTTGCCGGGGAATATAGACTATGGCAAAGTCGTAGAAGCAGAATTGCAGCAATTCCTCAGCATTTTTCCACAGAGGGTTGCTCCGACCCACATCAGAGCTGTCCAGTCTTTACCTATGGCAGGTGTACCCCAAGTGGGATGAATGGGCCCTTAAAAATTGAAAAACCTGACTCAACAAACTAACATCTCTTGCTCTAATTCCACAGCAGCCAAGCAACTTTCACTTCATAATTGACTTCCGTGTAAATCTGCCTAAGAAGGAAAGAATACACAGGCCACAAAGATATAAATATTTGGGACTTGAAACTTTAATCATTCTTTTTTGTTTTTCTTTTTTTTTTATTTCAGCTTATTATGGGGGTACAAAAGTTCAGGTTATATATATTGCCCATGTCCCGCCCATCCCCCCGAGTCAGAGCTTCAGGAGTGTCCATTCCCCAGACAGTGAGCAACGCACTCATCATGTAGGTATACACCCATCCCCACCCCCCACCCCCCACCCCCACCTCAGTCTGATACCCAATTGGTGTTATTCCCAAATGTGTATTTAGGTGATGATCAGGGAAACCAATTTGCTGGGGAGTACATGTGGTGCTTATTTTTCCATTCTTGAGACACTTCACTTAATAGAATGGGTTCCAACTCTCTCCAGGAGAACAAAAGGGATTCCATATCACCGTTATTTCTGATAGCTGAGGAATACTCCATGGTATACATATACCACATTTTACTAATCCACTCATGAATTGATGGGCATTTGGGTTGTTTCCACATCTTTGCAATTGTGAATTGTGCTGCTATAAACATTTGGGTGCAGTTGTTTTTTTCATAGAATGACTTTTGTTTTTTTGGGGTAGATCCCCAATAATGGGATTGCTGGATCGAATGGTAGGTCTACTTGAATCTGTTTAAGGTATCTCCATATTGCTTTCCACAGGGGTTGCACTAGTTTGCAGTCCCACCAGCAGTGTATAAGTGTTCCTGTCTCTCCGCATCCATGCCAACATGTATTGTTTAGGGACTTTTTGATAAAGGCCATTCTCACTGGAGTTAAGTGATATCTCATTGTGGTTTTGATTTGCATTTCCCTGATCATAGAGATGTTGAGCATTTTTTCATATATTTGTTAGCCATTCTTACATCTTCTTCTGAAAAATTTCTATTCATGTCCTTTGCCCACTTTTTGATAGGGTTGTTCGATTTTTTCTTACTGATTTTCCTGAGTTCTAAATAGATTCTTGTTATCAGTCCTTTATCTGATGTGTAGTATGCAAAATTTTTTTCCCATTAGATTGTCTGTTTATTCTTGTGACTGTTTCCTTGGCTGTGCAGAAGCTTTAATCATTCTTTTATGATTTTAGTAAATGTTAATCTCCCTGAAATTTCTCACTTTTGGTATGGGGGTGAGATCATATTTCTTACTGATGACCAGAATTGTTCCATGGAAAATTTGTCCTCTGAGACCTTTGGATTTATAGTAACCTTATAAACAATATGTTTCTAGCATCAATGACCTGAGGTTTTCTGATGGCTTTTAACACTTCTACCTTCCGCTATAGTTTAATGGGTATGTTAAAATAATTTTTTAAGTTTGCATCCTGGATCTACATCTGATTCACCCTGATTCCTACAATATCTATTCATCCCTATGTTAGTGATAGGCCATACATTAATATTTGTTCAGGTAGGAGCCAACATGAATGTGAGAAAACCACAAGCAAGTGTTCTGCTTCTAGAAGGAAATCCCATATGTTTATGTGACACCCCAGTCATCCTTTGCTTTAGATCAACAAACTTCAGCCCACTAGAAAAATCTGGCCCACAGCTTGTTTTTGTACTGCCAGTGAGGTAATAATTGTTTCTAACATTTTTAAAGAGTTGTAAACATAAATAAGCAAATACAAAACAAAAACAGAAGAATATGCAACAGAGATTGTATGTGGCCCACAAAGCTTATCTGGCCTTTTAGAGAAAGTATTTGTCAACCATCCCTTAGATTTCTAAGCCAAACTATGACATTATTGTAATTTACCAATTACATTATCATGTGACTAATTTCCCATAATTATGTTTTTTCCTTGAAAAAATGTCTTTTCCATATGAAAGGAATTTTCTCAAAGGAATGTGACTTATAAACTTCCACAGATTGATCTGCATTTTATTCAGCAGAGGCTAAAAAAAAAGCAACTTATTCACCACCTCCAAATAAATGCAGTGTAACCATTATGTTCAAACAGTCCTTCATTGGTTTCAAATTAACACATTTTATGTTCTCTTCACCTCAGTTAATGGAATTAATTTGGATGTGTATTTTAACCTGGTACCTTGCAATTAAGTATTACCTAGTGATTTATTTTCAGAGAGGCCATAAATAGATGAACAAATGAATGATTTTAGTTTAAATAGTTCCATACTAACTATGCTATACTGTTTTTGTCCTGATATTACATTTTATAATTATAAAAAGAAAATAAGCTTTATATATTACTTGACCCTATGATGAGCTTTTATTTGCCTTTACATTTCTCACCTAAATCATCTTTATATTGACATCAAGAATGGCCCTTTTGATTTATTTAAAATAGTCACTTGAAAGGAGAAACATATTAAGTCTGATTTGTTTAATGATGAGAGAATAAAGCCTGACATTTTAGAGACATATTAGTTCTGAGGAAAGAGAATCTCTTAAGTGAAACATCACTAATGTGCTTCCAAAAGGTCAACAATTTATTACATTATAACAGGTGGATCAGAGCCACTTGATCTGGGCTAATCAATTTCTTTTGCCCTCTAATCTTGATTTAAAAACCATTGCAGGAAGACATATACTTATAGAAATATAGCAAGATGGCATGAAAAGATTTAAGCCTGAAAGCTTTGCTGCTGTTTTTGTCCTTTTGTGGAGCAAGGATTGATAGATGGATAGAGCAGAGGCTGAGCCCTGGCAAATAGGTGGGAGGACGAAGCAGTTGATCATCCACCTTCCTCTTCCACCTGGCTTACCTTCCTCATCCTCAGGCCTTTGCACTCCACTGAGAATAGCTGAGCAAGAAACTGCCAAACGTTTTTATATTTGCAGAAGAGAATAGAGGTTTGTGAAAAATAAACAAAGATATAGTGATGCTGAAAAAGTACTACTCCTTGTCTATTGCCACGGTATCTTAGAAAATTATCATTTGTGCAGTTATCATCACTTATATCCAGAGATTATTTGCAAGGCAGAAAATATTGGGAGAAAATTCTAGATGGGACACGTGCTTAAGCATCTGCTGTCAAAGCTAGGAATCATTTGGTTGAATTAAAAACACACACAGTCAAATTAGATTTAGAAAGAAAATGGAGATGAAGGAATTTATTGGAATATAGGATAATCTATAGACTTTAGTACAGGAAATTCAGTAAAGTCCCAGTCAGAGTGTATCCAAGAAATATAAGACACTCAGGAAACATTAGGACCTTTTTTACACTCTCTCACTCTCTGCCCCAGTATCTTTCATCATCCTCCTGTTTTCCTACCCTCTCTCCTGATCTTTCCCTCTGTTTCTTTCTGCACCAAGGCAGCATTCTGCTTGTTTTCTACATCAACCTGATTTCTTTTATCACACACGGGAATATTACATAGAGTTGCCCCTTCTCTATATCACTTCCTAGTTCAACCCCCCAAATGAGACTCTGAGTCTAGTCTCTGACTCTAAATTCCAAATGCTAACGTAAGAGAATTTAATTATCTCTGTCTGGTCTAGGTAACCATTCATAGCACAAATGAGATGTGTGATCTCCAGGGTGAGGTTATGTGATCCATTTACAAGGGCTCAGGGAACCAGATTTTCTGAAAAAATGGGAAACCAGGGTAAGAAAAGTGGCTACGGACATTTACTTAGGACACTTGTTTGATTTTCCAGTCTGTCATTTGAATGTTGAGGAATATACATTCATTCATCAAATGCTTTCTTGAGTCTGTAGAGTGTACTACACTGATGAGTAAGACACTGTCCCTACTTTCAAGAAATTTACAATCTACTGAGCTTGACAAACAATTCTGCAAACACTTTCATTCTACTGAAATCAGTTCTTCAGCTGGGTAAGCACAAGTGCCCATAAAAGGAGTTCTAGGGGACTTGGAAGAGATATCTTGAAAAAGCAAGTGAGAAATAAGCTATCCATTAAAAGATTTATAGGAGTTGGCCAGATGAAGAAAGTTGGAGAGAACCATATAGGGAGTGATAAATTCAGGATCTGAGTCCATTTGATTATGATCAATTGTCAAAAAGATCAATTTGTCAAAAAGACAATTCACCAAAAGATCAATTTGCCAAACTTGCCTATTATCAAAACTTTTTTTGAAGAATATCCATTTATATGAATACATTAGGTTTATGAATGTATACTTAGTGAGTTTTATAATTTTGTTGAATAAATCATTTGATTAAATTGATATTTAGTAAATTTGTAATCCAGTGGATTAACACAGGTATATTTTGGCCTATGTTCAAGTGCGTAAATCCAAAGTGGTAAGGGAATAAGTTCTGGTTCTATATGCTTAGAGCATGAAGTGTGGTGGGGCAGAGGGAGAAAGTTTGCAAGTAGAAGGGAGATGAGTTGCCTCTAAGGTGGCTTTTGTGTATTGAGAATTAATTTATGAAGAACATACATAATGAAAATATAATTCTAGAAACATCCTGTTTATATTGATTTTATATTTATCCATATCCATTTTCATTCCAATGGATTGCAAACTCCCTGAGATAAAGACTCGTATCCTTTCAGGATAGACAGATTTTCTTTTCTTTCAACTTTATGGGTTCTTTGAATGATCAGTAAATATATTTTAACTGACTAAGCCCTTATGCTCATTGATGTTAAGGAAAACTATGCTTCTCTAATTCTCAATTCACTGTTGAATGCCTCTATTTCTTCAAAGATATAAGGTAGAACTATTATATAAATTCCATTTTTTTTCATGCTTTCTAAAACAGAAAAAAAAATCGCTGTTGAAACATTAGTTACTTAAGATATGGCAATCACAACAACAACAAAAGCAAATAAGTGGGAATTGATAAAATTAGAAAGCTCTGCATAGCCAAGGGAAAAAAATCAACAGAGTGAATAAACAACCTATACAATGACAGAAAATATTTGCATGCTATACAACTGATAAAGGGCTAATAACCAGAATCTACAAAGAACTTGAGCAAATCAGCAAGATAACATCAAACAATCCCATTAAAAGTGGGCAAAAGACATGAATAGAAGCTTTTTAAAAGAAGATAAATGGCTAGTGAACACATAAATTAAAAAAAAGCTCTATCACTAATCATCAGGGAAATGCAACTCAAAACCACAATGAGCTATGACCTAACCCTAGTGAAAATGGCATTTATCAAAAAGTCCCAAAACAACAGATGTTGGCATGGATATGGAGAGAAAAGAACACTTATCCACTGTTGGTGGGACTGCAAACTAGTACAACCTCTATGGAAAATAGTATGGAGATTCTTCAAAGAACTAAAAGTATAACTACCATTTGATCCAGTAGTCCCACTACTGGGTATTTACCCAAAGGAAAATAAGTCATTTTATCAAAAAGACACTTGCACTCAAATGTTCATTGCAGCACAATTGACAGTTGCAAAGATGTGGAATCAACCCAAGTGCCCATCAATTCATGAGTGGATTAATAAAATGTGGTATATGTATACTATGAAGTACTACTCAGCCATAAAAAATGAATTAATACCTTTTACAACAATCTGCACAGAACTGGAAACCATTCTCCTAAGTGAAATATCACAAGAATGGAAAAACAAACACCACATGTACTCACTATTAAATTGGAACTAACTGAACAGCACTCATGTGCACAGTAGGAGTAAAACTCAACTGAAATCAAGCAGGTGAGAGAGGAGAGGAGCGGATGGGTGAAATCATACCTAAGGGGTACAATGCACACTCATAACATTGTCTCCCGTACAAAAGCAATCCATGTAACCAAAACATTTGCACCCCCATAATATTTTTAAATAATAATGAAAAAGATATTAATGAGTGTAAAACTGTGATATGTATTCAGAATTTGGAGCTATATCTTACTGATTATTAATGCAGGTTTCTAGATGGGAATTAAGCACAGCAGTGCAATTACCACTCAATGACTCTTTCTCTTGCCTTCCACAAAATCTCTTCCTGGGAGTTGGCTGATATAAATGGTTTGAAATTAGTTCTTAAGTTTCCTATGGATTTCTTTCATTCAAAACATCTTAGTACACAGCAGAATATGATCTAGAATATAATAGTATTAATTGAACATAAGTGAGTATAATTATGGATAAAGGAGCTTTCAAGATATCTAGAAATTAGGATCAGATATTATCTATGTTTACTAAGATAAACAATTGATCTTCTAAAATGAATGTTTATGCTTATACCTTCTCAATGGTGAGGCTGAATATATAATTGCCTTATAATCACCACATAAATTCTCAGTTGACTTTTATGTATATATGCTTATACTATTGCTTAGTTGAGTGAAAAAAATTAAATGATTATTCTATTAAAGTTTAAATCATAAATGAAAGCCAAGTATATGAGTGTACCTAGGATGATTGTGGTAGGGTCAGCAGTAATGATTTTTTTTTTTTAGATTCTTGAAAGTAAATGTAAAAGAATAAAGCTGTTTCATATGAAATGAATACGTATGATAAATAGTCTTAGAAAATGCGATAAAAATTACCAGTACACAGAACAAAAATAAATGTTTTGCTTACAGGTCATGTTTATATTTTTCTTTCCCAAACCAATTTTAGTGTATAAATACACTAATATATATAACACAATCCAGATAGAGAATAGAGGACTTCATAAAAATATAAATCAAATGTTCACAGTGTTTTTATTAAGTATGAATGCCTTCAAAGTGTTGGTAAAGCCTACAGTTGAATCAACTCCTATTGTGTTCTTCAGCCTCTTTAATTAGCTTCCACTATTAAGTTTATTTTAACAGCTTATTTAATTGTATTTATAAGACTAAACATGAATGGGAGCATTTGTGACATGTTTATAATAAGCTTTCTTTTTGTAACTTTAAGCTTTTCAAGGGAATGTGTCATATCTGCTCTCTTTTTGTAGCTCTCACAATGTAGTTTCACAATGTGCCTTAAGTAAATATTATGGGCTGGCTGAATGAATCCAAGAAGCAGGATGCTTTTATGGCCCGCAGTTCTCCACTATAATACCATTGTCAATGACTCCAGGTGGCCATATCAAAGACTGCGACACTTAACATTTATAGTCTCATAAAGTGAGGATCACCTTGGAATCTGCAAGTGGAACTATAAACTGGCAACAAACATTACCAAACTGGCAACAAAGATTCCCTGATGTCCCATTGCAAGGCCTTCCCGTGATTCTCTAGGAGCCTTTTCAGCTTGGTTTTGCCAGCTTGTAAATTTTGGAAGCTGCTGACGACAACTCTTCACATGGCTGCTAACACTGATCAGAAAGCTGTTGTGCATAACGAGGAATTTCAAGGGCCCCAAACCCTGTTGTTGCTCCCATCGCCCAGGCACACTGTCCTGTAGGGCACCGGGAGAGGAAGCTAGTATTTCCCGTCATCTTTTTGAAAATTCCCTCTATCTGCTTCTCAGGTGAAGGAGACATGGCTGAATCCGAACTCTCCCCAGCGTATACTCTACCAACGTTTTCCAAAGACCTTTTACAACATCAATATCAGAAACCAGAAACGAAGAATTCAATAAAGCTTATTGATAGGCTGTACTGTGAGCTTTTTTATATGCTGTATTTTAATTCAGTTAATCCTCGCCTCCAGTAAAGTGACAATAGTTCACTATTATCTTATAGATTTAGAAAAATAAAATAAAACTAAGAAAGAAGGTAAATCATCAGACCAAAGTCCTCCAGGTTCCCAGTTTGCTGGTCTCAAATAGGAAAGCAAGACTTTTGGTGAAAAAACTACCAATACACATTTAAGTACATTTTGTAAGGCCTTATTTAACATCTCCATTTATCTAACACACTCACTTTTTTGTTGTTGTTGCTGTTTATTTTGTTTGTTTGGGATTTTTTTGTATGTATGTTTTTACCCTCCCCCGGTAAGCAACTGCTTCTCTTCATATTTAAGTTCAGTGAAGAAATAATTCAGGTTCATCAAAATCATCAAATTAAAATTGTTTTACACTTCTTTTATCAGGATAGCCACCTCCACTTTCTTTTTACGTATAAGTAGAAACTTCTTTTATGGCTAGAATATTGGAAAATAGCATTTGGATGTTATTTAAATTCTGAGAATTAAAAGAAGGATGAAGCAAACATATTATTTAAACATCTTCTCTCAGTTGACTCTATCATCTTACCATGATTAAAGTTGGATAAAAAGTGAATTTATTGCTTTCTATTAATTTCCTAATCAGACTTATTTTATGTAAATTCTCTTAGGGCTGTGTGCGTAATGGGTTGGGCAGGGATTCTGGAGGTTCCTACATTCTCCTTGACAGCTTCTAGATGTTTGATCTTGACCTTTCTGTGACATCCCGACACAGCCTCCACCTGTAAAATAGAAAAAAATACTAGTGCCTTTTTTATAAGGCTTCTTTGATGATGAAATAAAGTAGGGAGATAAAAAGAGTTTCTAGCATATAATAAACATTCATAATATCAAATAGTGATTGCTATCATTATTATTTTGAGTCTCTTTCTATAAAATTCCACATTTTATCCTGTTGACTATTTAAAGTATAATTGATAAATTCCACCTATATGCCACATATATGCATATGTTTGGTTAAATATATATTAATTCTCTTCAGTTCATGGTCTTACAGTTTGCCATGCCTCATTTAAGTCAGAAGTCTAACTTTAAAAACTTGCATTACTTTAGGAAATTTACTTCAAATTTTTGACTGCAGTGTTCCCACCTGAACAGTCTGGATAACAATAAGACCCATCTCCCAGCATCAGCATAGTTTCCCTTCCAAGGGTAAGAATCAGTATGTGCTGGTTCCCTTCCTCTTCCCCTTCTGTAGCGTACACCATAGATTTTACAGTAATATAAAACTTGAAGTCAGCAAGCCAAGTTTTTTTTAACTAAATGGAAGCTGCCTTGTGAAACTTTCAACTTTGAATATTTCCATGGCCTAGCATCTTACTATTTTGCAGGGACAAACACTCCCTTTTTGGATAGCTCTTGTATTCAGTCGTATTGTCTATCAGTGTTGTTAATGATGCTGCCTATTTAAGTAAATATTGAATAAAACATTCAAATCATGTTATTTATAACTTCTGCGTTGCCTTCCACACGTTTCCTGATCTGAGATGTAAAATGTAATCTTCATGGGGAAGACAATTATAGCTTGGTGAAACAAAGGGACAGAAAAACAGGAGGAAAAATGAAAAGAAAAACAAAAATCCAGACCTTAAAGTGGCAAAAGAATGTGGAGATGTGATTGTGAGATTGCGTTTTTTGTTTGTTTTTGTATTTTTGTTCTCTTTTTAAATCTCAGAGCTATGAAATTCAAGAATTTGCAGAAATAGCAGAAGTAAGGCATGTGAGATCTAGTCACTGAGGAGTGATAGAGTGATACCTATTGAGATCAATAATCTAAGATGTGTTGAAGAGCAGTAGATGGTATAGAATTTATATTTTGCAGATGTTAAAGAAGATGTATTTATCAAAATGGACAGCAACTCCATTCAACAAAGAAGTTGCTACTCTGCTTTCCTTCAGTTAATATGTAGCATAAGAACAATGTGGTGAATTTATAAACAACTAGTTTCATTTAAAACAAATAGTGAAATCTAACTGAAGGAAAGGAACTTAATGATGGGGCAAGTTCTCTATATGAAGACTGAGGGAAGTTTATTTGTTCAATTGTTTACTTTTATATAGAATGTATGTTTTATTGACATGATTTTCTGCCATGTACACATAGTTTTTCTTGAGACAGGGTCTCACTATCTTGCCCTTGCTGGTATCTTACTCCTGGACTCAAGCACTCTTCCTGACTCAGCCTCTTAAGTAGCTGGGATTACAGGCATGAGCCACCACACCTGACTTCACGTACACATTTTAATAATAGTACTATTATACAAATATATGGTCATTTGTTTAAATTGTGTGTTGGCATAAAATATAAAATAAAAATAATATAAAAGATCTAAAAAAAGATTTTAAATATGGTAAAGCAGTGACTGTTGAGATAAACTTGTATTATTTGCTTACTTTACAAATTCCTACAATTCAATAATACAAGAAAACCTAACATCTCTCTTTTTCCATATCTATTCCCTGAAGGTTTATTTGTAGAAACAAGGGCTCATCGATTATTCCCTATGTATAAAAGACTTAGAGCTCTTTCCCACAATATGCTTAGTACCAGATCATTAATTATCTTGAAGCTATCTCTCATCAAAAGTCCTTTCAAAAAGCAAACTTAATATGTCTTTGCTGTAAATACCAGTGGTTGCCTCAGCACCACAAACTGAGAGTTTTGGTTTTTGTCTTCTTTTTAAATATAAAATCTCTATCTTTAAACTTAACCTTAACTTTAAATTTACTAGGTGAACCTACCAAATCCAGCTATTAGGAGTTCTTTATTTTGGTTCCCTTTTCTATATCATTGTGTAAATATTTTCATATCTACATGATTCTACACGAAATTTCTATGTCTGTTCTACAGCCTTTTAATCTGGATTATTAAACTTTTTCTTTCCTTTATAAATTTTATACAAGTAATTCATGAATAGATACTTGTTAGAAAGCAACACATAAATAAATAGGGTAGGACATAAAATAGGATATGCACTTCTGACTATAACAGAGTGGTTTCTATGAAGCCAATCCTCCCTCCAAACACAACCATGAAAGCTACATAAAATAACAACAAAAAGCTGTTTGAAGTCTGAGCACAGTGAAGGAAGGCAAGACTTTTGGAGGTAAGATGCCAGAGAAAAGGAAATCAAAAAGAAGTCAGAGAGATATTTTATGCAGCTTTTTTTCATCAAGACATTTGTCTATTCCTAAATGGTGTGGAGTCATGTGTCCCAGAGACTGAAGGGAATGTGTGTGCAAAAAAGCAGGAATTTTAAGAAGAGTTTCTGGCAGACTCATGGAGCTGGAGAGAATAGCATTAGACTTTGAAGTATGGAGAAAAAATTTGGATTGATCTCCAGATTTTCATCTGAAACTCCTTAATACCTGCACCCTAGGAATAAGTGCCCAACAGCCCAGTCTCTAAATGTCTCACTTTCTGATAGAATCAAGAGAATCTGCCCCAATGCTAGCTGAAGGCCAAAAGAAAACTAATCCTCTCTGGAGCAGGCAAACATCTCTGGAGTGCCTATAAATTTTATCTATATTTTCCATCAGTTTGACCAAATAAGTCGAAATCAAATTTTAGACCCGAAATGAACAACTTTAAGAGCTTAATAGTTGGGTTGAATAGCCAATTAGTCAAAGCTGGAGAAGCTTCGTGAACTATAAAACGATCAGTAGAAATATTTAGACTAAAGCACTGGTAGGAAACAAAAGTGTGAAAATACAAGAAGAAAAAAATATAGAGATATGTTTCATCATGAATAGGTCTAATGTATTTGTAATAATAGTCCTAGAAGAGGAAGAGTGGGAGCCTTGAGTAGAAGTAATAGTCAAAGAAACACTGCCCAAGAATTTTCTACTGCTGACAAAAGATGTCAAATCACAAATTCAAAACCACCAAGCAGAATAAATTCAACAAAAATCACACCCAAACTTTTTAAAAAATCACACCCAAGCATCTTTTAAAAAGTAAAGACAAAAAGAAAATCTTAAAAACATCAAACTAAAAAAATTGTATAAAAAACTATGTGAAAGCTGATCTTTCAACAGAAAACAATGGAAGCCAAATGGCATGGAATAAAAATAGCTACCAACACAGATTCTATACCTATTGCAAATGTCCTTTAGCAATGAAGGTAACACAAAAATATTTTGGGGCAAAGAAAATATGAAGGAACTTGCCACCAGCAGCCCCATGCTAAATGAGATATTAAGGAGAATCTCTACTCTGAGGAAAAATGATCTCAGATGAAATCACTTTAGTACAGTAAGGAACAAATCATTGAAATGGCAAATGTGTGGTAAAACTAAAGAAATGGTAACTGTTTAAAAATAATATCTTTGGGGGTTTAAATAAATGTAGAATTATGATAAATGACACTTGTAAAACAAGATGTAAGTAAAAATTAAAATATTTCTTAAAAGTTACTTAATTTTTTTAATATGTGGTAAAATTGGCAATTTGTAATTTGTGACTCTAATAAGCAATTTGTAACTCTAATAAGCAAAGGATAGATATTATAATCACTAGGATAAGGAATAAAAGAATAATAAAACACAATATTATGAACAAGATAATACAGAGGATAAATACAATAAAAACAAAATAGATTAATTGAAAGAAGGCAATGAAAAGAACAAAAGATCAGAAGAAAAGAATAGGCAGCAAATAGTAAGAAGATAGATTTCAATTCAAATGTATGAATTATCTTATTGAAATGCAAATGAACTAAATAATATAGTCAAGTGACAAATACATCTTTTATAAAATGCACATTGTAGATATAAACAAAGATATTAATATAAAAGGATGGCAAAGGATATTCTGTGAAAACACTGAGCAAAACAAAGCTGGTATAGCAAGAAGAAAGAAGATAGGAATATTTAAAAGTCATATTCATAGCTGTGATGTACCATTTTCTACCCATTCAATTAGCAAAACTTAAAAAAAACTTCAAAATATACTTAATGCTGACTTGAGTTCGATTAACAAGCATTCTCATTCCTTGGGAGTGCTATAAAAATGAATATAGTCTTTTTTTAAAATTTAGGAACATAGATGAAAAACTACAAATTATTTATAATATTTGGATCATAGGTCTCAAAATGTAAAACTATAAAACTTTTGGCAGGAAAAACTAGGAAGAAATCTCATTGACTTGGGGTCAGGAAAAGTGTTCTTTTTTTTTTTTTTTGAGACAGAGTGTCACTTTGTTGCCCTGGCTAGAGTGAGTGCCATGGCATCTACCTAGCTCAGAGCAACCTCAAACTGCTGGGCTCAAGCGATCCTTCTACCTCAGCCTCCCGAGTAGCTGGGACTACAGGCATGCACCACCATGCCCAGCTAATTTTTTCTATATAGATGTTTAGCTGTCCAAATCATTTCTTTCTATTTTTTTTAGTAGAGTCGGTGTCTCACTCTTGCTCAGGCTGCTCTCAAACTCCTGACCTGGAGCGATCCACCCACCTCGGCCTTCCAGAGTGCTAGGATTACAGGCGTGAGCCACTGCGCCCGACCAGGAAAAGTGTTCTTATACATGCCATCAATAGCATGATCTATTAAAGAAAAAGTTGATGAATGACCTTCATCAAAATTTAAAATCTTTGCTTGGCAAAAACCAAACCAAAACAAAACAAAAACCCTGTGGAGAGAATGAAAAGACACACTATGGATTGGGAGAAAACATTTGCAAAGCACATACTCAACAAACAGTTCTGGCTATAAGATATGGGAGGCCTATATCATTTCATTTCACAAAATTAAAATGCAGGGTCCCTTATTTGAAAAGCAGGAAAAAGTGTTACTAAGTATAATAAATCATACTAAATCATAAAATTTGTCCCTATTTTTCATGGTTTCTCCCTCAGTCTGTCACAGTGATTTTGTTTATTGTAGTATCCCAGGCTAACTTAAGGTCTGATACATGTAACTTGACTGAAGGCAGGGAAACCAATTTCCCATTTTCATAGGCCCATCCCCCTACCCATGACAGATGAGCAATATTCAACAGATTGTCACCTCTGCTCAGCTCCTGGATCAAGGGTAAGTGACAGTCACACCTGTACTAACTCACCAAATATGCTGTGGTACTGGGAGCTCAGAGTAGGGATAGCCACCAACATTTTTCACCCCATGACACAGCAGGGCATCTGTGCCCAGGTCCTCAGCAGGGAAGGAAGGAAGAATGAAGCCCTCCTAAGCCAGCACAACCCAATTGCTGCCCTTGGCAGGCGGTGACAGCAGCTGCACCTTGGGATCATGGAGGGTGAAGTCAAGCAGGGCCAGGACACAAGGGTGTGGGCAGCTAAGACCCTGTCCTGGGGAGGCACAGAAGTGACATCTAAAGTGAAGCCCTAATCCCCCAACATATACTTTGTTGGCACACTGGACTTCACTTGCAAAATACAAATTCAAAGACTGAACTATTAAGAATTTCAAGATGGTGACCACAGGACATTAAAGCTCAAACAAAAGGCTGCATGTGACTGTACTGGTTCAGTGCCCTTGAAGCTCACCTTGCCAACAAAAGACTTGTATCCAGATTACACACACACGCAGAAACTCCACTCAATAGACTGCTTTGCAATACAAGTACTACACATATTACTAATGTCTCTTAATTTTTTGAAAAAAAGTACTTAATCAGCTTAAAGGTTTAAAGACAATAGATCTGTATTAAGAACAAAATGCCCCTTAAATCTAAGGCCTGAAACTGAAACTACTAGAAGAAAACATTGGGGAAATGCTCCAGGACACTAGAATGGGCAAAGATTTTTTGTGTAAGACTTCAAAAGCACAAGAAACCAAAGGAAACATAGATAGCTGGGATTGCATTAAGCTAAAAATCTTCTGCATGACAAAGGAAACAATCCACAAAGTTAAGAGACAAGTTAAGAGCTTTTATCAAAAAGTCACAAAACAACAAATGCTGGCATGGATGCGGAGAGATAGAAATGCTCATATACTGCTTGTGGGACTGCAAACTAGTACAACCTCTATGGATAGGAGTATGGAGATACTTCAAAGAACTAAAAGTAGACCTACCATTAGATCCAGCAATCCCACTACTGGATATTTACCCAAAGGAGAAAAAGATATTCTATAAAAAAGACACCTGCACTTGAATGTTTATAGCAATATAATTCACAATTGCAAAGATATGGAAACAACCCAAGTGCCCATCAATACATGGGTGGATGATAAAACGTGTATATGTATACCATGCAGTACTACTCAGCCATAAAAAATGGTGACCTAATATCTCTTGTATTAACCTGGGTGGAACTGGAAACCATTCTTATAAGTGAAGTATCACAAAAATGGAAAAACAAACACCACACATACTCACCATTAAATTGGAACTAATTGATCAACACTTATGTGCACATATGGAAATAACATTCATCGGAAATCAGGCAGGTGGTAGAGGGAGGGGATGGGTAAATTCACAACTAATGGGTACAATGCACACTTTCTGGGTGATGTGCATACATATCTTTGACTCAAACGGTACAAAAGCATTTTATGTAACCAAAATGTTTGTATTCAATAATATTGTGAAATAAAATGAAATAAAAAAAACAAAGTTAAGAAACAATCCACAGAATGGGTAAAAATATTTGCAAACTATCCATCTGACAAGGGACTAATAACCAGGATATATAAGGAGCTCAAACAACTCAATAGCAAAAAACCAATAATCAAATAAAAAATATGCAAAAGATTTGAACAGATATTTCTCAAAAGAGGACATACAAGTGGCCAAAATGGCCAATAAGTATAGGAAGAAATGTACAACATCACTAATCATCAGAGAAATACAAATCAAAACCACAATGAGATGTCATATCACTCCAGTTAAAATGGCTTGGATCAAAAAGACAGTCAATTATAGTAGATGCTGGCAAGAATGGGGAGAACAGGAGCCCTCATACACTGTTGGGAATGCAAGTTATTACAGCCACTATAGAGAACAGTGTGGAGGTTCCTCCAAAAACTAAACATAGAATTACCATATGATCAGCAATTCCACTACTGAGTATATCCAAAAGAAGTTAATATACTGAAGAGATGTCTGCGCTCCCATGTTTATTGTACACTATTTACAATAGCCAAAATATAGAATAAACCTAAGTGTTCATTAGTGGATGAATCGCTAAAGAAAACATGGTATATATACACAGCAATGCCATGCAGCCATAAAAAAGAATAAATTTCTTTCATTTGCAGTAACATGGATGAAACTAAAGGCCATAATGTTAAATGAAATAGGTCAGGTACAGAAACACAAAAGAAAAACGTCCATATCTTATTTCCTAAGGATAGATATGTTTAAAGGATTGCAGCTTCACTAAGAAGTACTAGAGAAGCATAAGGCAATTCATAGAGGTCAGTTTTATATGTATCAATATTTAATTTTCCTTCAATACCAGCTTACTCCAGGTGGTTCTAGTGGGCTTGCTGCATATTGCTAGGTTAGTATTTATATAACCTTGACCCTCAGAGGTTATGATATTAGCAATTGCTTTATGGACTTGTGGCTGCTGGCCATTATACTCAGTGACCACAGCAAATCTCTTAGCGCATATATTTGGAAAAATTTCCCCTAGACACTTCAAAAAACACTTCATTTGAAATTAAATTAATATTACTAACATATGAATTTAAAAAGAAATGAATGACAGAAAAATGTCCTCAACAAACCTATCGACTATACCTAGGAAATGCACTGTCATCACAGGGGACACAAGTCAGCGTGAAGTTAATACATGCTGCAGCATCTGAGCTGCAGGGGACGTGCCATGTCATGGACAGAATGTCATCTGAACTTCAAGTTTCCCATCCTGTAGATTTAGTTTTCAACTCTAACTGTATTTGAATATTATTAATATATTTGCCCACAAGTAATTGTTTTAGAAATTACTCCTCAGCAGCAATATAAAATCTCAAACTGTGATGGTAACACCAAGAATACTGTTTTTTATTGCTTCATTACACCCACTAGGTTATTTTTATTGTTGAATTTAATTGGTGTAAGTGTTCATTTTCCAAATAATGCAAACACATCAGGGCAAGAGTGTATTAGAATTAGTAAAGAATAACAGATGGCATATGATGGTTAGCATATATATAGCTCTGTAAGTAGAGCTCACTTTCTGTGATATTCTAATATCATTTGGAAGCCACTGTTTGTGCTTAATGAACAACGGGACACTTTCAACAGCACACAAGGCAATGGACACTCGTATGCGTAGGGCCCATGTCTGTGTCTATTAACTGCTGCTTTTGTGGTATGCCAAGCAAAACAATGCTAACCTGTTTAAATTTGCTTATTATTACCACCTGAAGGGAGATAGACAAGACAAAGCCTAAAAATATAAGATTTCTGATGGTAATCAGGAGCATAAAGGTGTGTATTCCTGTAATGCCTCTCTCTAGATAATATGAATCACTTAATTTATTAATGCTTTAGATCTGCAAATCTACAAACCAGTCCACATTTGTCCAATATTATTGTTACTCCTTTTTTCCCTCTCTCCTTTCCTTCTTTTTTCCCCCCATCCTTCTGATTTAAATATTCCCTCTTTTTATCACTTTCACCTCTAAACAGAGGTTTGAATACTACAAATTGGCATAGACCTGTAAAATTAGTGTCATTTATAAGATCTCAAAGATATGGACTGGGGAAAGAAAGATATGTGCTTGTTTAGGCCTTTCTCAGTTGTTTTTTTTTTTTTTTTTTTTTATCTGAACCACATATGAGATAAATGAAGTGCATTTTCTCAGTCATCCCAAGTGTGGTTCATACTTAGTACTATTCTGGATGCATAGAGGAAAAGTTAATCCATCACCGGATGGATCCTTTTTAAGAAATTCAGTTGAGAAAGACTGTTGGTAAGAAGACACCAGGGATGACCTTGGCAATAATTTCAGCAAAACCAAACACTAAAAGACAAGAATTCTGACAGGGAAAGAAAATGTGGAAATGTTGTGGTTACCAATTAAGAAATGGTTTGCATAGCTAATGAAAAAAAATTCCTGGTTTTGCTTTTAAGCCTAGAAGGACTTCCTCTAAATCAGCATCCATGCTCTGCTCACCAGCAATCCAGCTGGAGTATTCCTAATGCCATTTGATTATGTGTTTATTTATTTATTTATCTTTATAACCAGTGTTAGCTATGCAGGGAGTCAGAACTACCAGTCTTCATGAGAAAAGAAGAAAAAAAAAATGAAATGGAAATGCTTAAAAGCAAAATGTTCCCACTATAATGAGAAGATCCTTCTCCAGACATTTGAAAATGTTAAATATATATACAAACACACACATATACACACATATTTGTATATGAACACATAAACACACACAATAACTTGCTGACAACATATAGCACAGTGTGTTGTTTCTTCTGATGCATCATGCATGTATGAAGCAAGACTTATATGTAGGACTTAGCAGAAAATATTGTTTCAATTGTAGTTGTTCTCCTATCTCTCTACTCCAAGTTCCTCTCCATAGTGTTGCTAGCAGTGCCTTCTGAAATCAGAAATCTGTCCTTTTAATTGCTGAAATAAATCCAATGCTTCTTTTTTGTCCACAGAGTGTACTTCAAAAAGTTGTCTTTTGCCTCTTAGTTTTTCCCTTCTCATCTTTCCTCCATGATCCCTGTTTATCCTGCCTTTTTGGTATTGAAAGGTAGAGTTTGGGATATGGATTATACCTTCATCAGTTCTAACAAGATGCTGTTATCAGTTCAATCATAACTTTTAAAAAATAGCCATTAATGTAATTAATGTAAACATTAACATAATAGCCTGCCTTAAGTTGTGTGTATTAGTACAGTAGTGCCAATGGCTGTAATAAATAAACCCAACTGTTAAAGGTAGTAAGACAATGAAAAATATTTTGTGCTCATTGAACAGTCTAATGGGTAATTATCTTCCATATGGAAATTGAGGGTTTCAGGCTGCTTCAATCTTACGGCTTCTGCATTCTAGAGTCATGAAGTTTTCTGCAACTTGACAGCAGAAGGGGGAAGAGCCAGTGGAGAAGACAGCCCTCCTCTTACAAGCCTTAATCCAGAGCTGACATATTTCATTCTCTTTCACAAACCATTGAAGAGAACTGGTCACAGGGCTATTGTATTAGTTTCCTATTGCTATTGCAACTAATTACCACAAAATTTTTAGCTTAAGGTAACACAGATTTATTATCTGACAGTTCTGAAGGTCAGAGGTACAAAATGGGTCTCACTTGGCTAAAAATCAAGGTGTCAACAGGCCTGTGTTCCTTTTGGAGGCTCTAGGGTAGAATCTGTCTTCTTTACTCTTTCCAGCTTCTAGAGGCTACCTGCATTCTGTGATTTGCAGCCCCCTTCATCTATTTTGAAAGCCAGCAGAGTTGGGTCAATTTCTGCTCATATCATGTCTCCCTGACCCTTCTCTTGACATTATGTCTCTCAGATCCAGCCTAGAAAGGTTCTGTAATTTTAAGGACTCCTGTGATTAGATTGGGCCCACCTGGATGATACAGGATAAACTCAATTTCAAGATCCACTTCTTTAATCACATCTGCAAAGTCCTTTCTGCCAAGTAAGATAACGTATTCATAGATTCTGGGGAGTAGGATATTGACATCCTTGTGGGAGGGGTGCCCACTATAGCCACTCTGATAGGAAGGGAGGCTGGGAAATGTAGTCTCTGACTGATCAACTGCATCTAATTACAACTCCACACTTCTGTGGGCAGCTAGCATTTCTGTCATGATAATAAACATATTAATATTTGATTCTACACAGTTGAGCCTCCTTCACTATTTTAGTTCTCAAGTTATAAGGTAATGTCAAAATAATATTTTCATAATTTATATTAAATAGGTATTATATTTATTTTTAAGCTTAATTTTTATTTTGACTAGAATGTCTATATATTCCTCATGGGAGGAACTTTGTTCCATTCTGATTTCATTACTAACTGCATTCTCCCTACAAAATGAATGAAATAAAATATCTATGTAATGTTTTAAAAGTCTATATATGTTTTTGCTCGTGTGTGTATACATAGAGAGAAATTAGTCACCACAAGAGAGTTTTCATAATTTGTAAGTTGATTTTTGTAAATTAATTATTGTCTTAAACAGTTTAAACCACCCAAAGTGCTCTGTTAGTTAGCATGAGCTTGAGAAATAGATATGTATTACCAGTTAATTGAAAAACATATGGTGTTGATTAGTGCTTAGTGCTCTTATTTTAATAGACCTCAATTAAATAAATGACTGCAGTGTATTTCTGGACTACAAGATGCCAGTTAAAAGTTGTTGCTATGCTTGAAGTTCTGACTCGGAGGGATGAGGGGTGGGGGGGAGGGGATGGGTGTATACCTACATAATGAGTGCGATGCACACTGTCTGGAAATGGACATGCTTGAAGCTCCAACTCGGGGGGATGGGCAATATATATAACCTGAACTTTTGTACCTCTATAATAAGCTGAATTAAAAAAATAAAAGTTGTTGCTAAAAAAAAAAAAAGATCTTGAACGAAGAAAGAGATTTCAGTAAAGAGTGGCCATATAATTTCTGAAGAATTTATTCATGTCTTTTTATACATGGGAAGATGTTGAATGATCAGGCCTTCTCACTTGTTGCAATCTGGATTGAAGATGTCATTAGGCCCTGACTCTAGAGCCAAAGCCTGAATGCAAAACCCAGTTCTGCCACTTTCTGGCTGTGGCCCAGTTTTCTCATCTGTAAATTGAGGATAATTACAGTACTTACCTCACTGGCAGTGTTCTGAGGATTAAGTGGATTAATATTGAAGTATGTTTCAGCAGTGTATGGCACTTAGTGATATCATTTAAGTATTTCTAAATTATTAGTTTTTTTTAAATAACACTAAAAAAACTGACCTTTTTATTTGTGTTATTCATAAAATACCAACTAATTGTGAACACATCTCAAAGATAGTATTGGTGCCAATAAATCTAGACATTTGTTTTGAACAAGACAAGTTTATGAATACTGAGGTGTAGCCCATCTAGTAAGAGCAGGCAATGAAGTAAGATGCCAGGATTTCAGAAGAAAATTATTGTCAGGAGACCAAAAATATATCAAGTTCTTATGATCAGCTCATTTGCCCCTTGTATACAGATCTATGAGGAAAGTCAGATCCAAATCAGAAGGTTGTGTGATAGTCATGAAATCCGGACAGGGTGAGTTAAATGAACCAAGAATTTTATGATTTCAGAACATGGCAGCCAGCAACATCTCTCACAATAGAGATGCCAATGGCCAGGTCTTATCTGCAAGACTGGTCTCTCCCAGAGAAGTCTTTAATAGACTTTAGTGACACTTGCCTCTCTCACTTTCATGTGCTTCCATGGTTTACTGATCCTTTGAAGTAAGTATTTCTTCATGTATCTGGATGTCTTTATTCAATTTACTTCAAATTACTTCTGAACTTTTGCTGGTCTGGGAGCATTCTTTCTCTCCAAGGTGACTTAGTAAATCTCTTTTCTGATCCATTATGTGTTGATTTCAAAGATTAATTTTTCGGAGACATTTCTTATTTTAAAGTTTCTAAAGAAGAAACATCACCTTCTGACTTCAATGTACATTAAGTAAACTTTCTTAATTAAGCAATCAAAATGTAAAACTAAGTTGAATTTTGACCACATCATTTAAGAGTGTGACTGTTTATACAGGGAAGTTCCATTTAATACATATTTTCCATTTAAGCCCCATTTCCCATTTTAAAAAACTGTTACTATTAAAAGTTGAACCAAAATAAGCCAGCTCGAATCTGGTATAAATCTACTTTTTCATGCCAGCTTCTACGATTGCCCTGTCTTTATACCTTCTCAGGTCAATACATGTTTAAATCTAGAAGATAATCAGCAATAATTTCCCTTTCTCTGGACAGATTTCAGACAACATAACTAACATCTCTTTTTCTAGTATGCTTTACCAAGTGAGACATGAATCCTTTCATTAAAGAAAATGAAAATCAGTGTTGAATGGTTTGCATCACATTTATGTATTTGTGTATTATTTAAGAAAAAAGATTGCCACTGTCCATGTTTTTGCACGTATAGTTTAGCTTGCACTAAGGCTGCAAAAAAATTGCTTTATTGATAAGCATAATTTAATTAGAAAGGAGTATGACACTGAGAATACTATATTTAAACATTTTTCTACTATTCCATTTATTTGGCTCAAATGTTTTCTTAGTATTCCATTTCTGTCCCAGATGATTGTTGATCTATAAATTTATTAGTTAAAATTCATAATTTCAAAGTCTCCACAGCCTTTTTTCCATTTTCATCACTGACATTTTGGATTAGATAAAGTAGATCACTCTCTCATTTGGTAGATGATAGATATAATAAGCTGAGGTTGATTGTAAATAATAATATTCAAGGTGCAGCAACATATTTGCTGATTTCAGCATTTCTGGAAGGCAAGCCATGTTTGCTTAAAATGTGTATTAATTTTTTCATTTTATTTTTTTAAATTAAAGAATATTATGGGGGTACAAACATTTTGGTTATATATGTTGCCCTTGTATCGCCCAAGCCAGAGCTACAGGCATGCCCATCCCCCAGGCAGTGCGCTCCACACCCATTGGTTATAAATTTATCCATTCCCTCCTGCCTGGCACCCGATGAATATTACTTCCATGTGAGCACCTAAGTGTTGATCAATACCAATTTGATGGTGAGTACATGTGGTGCTTGTTTTCCTGTTCTTGGGATACTTCACTTCGAAGAATGGGCTCTAGCTCCTCCCAGGATAATGTAACAGGTGCTAGTTCATCACTGTTTTTTATGGTTGAGTAGTTCTCCATGATATAAATATACTACATTTTGTAAATCCACTCATGTCTTGGTGGGCACTCGGGTTGTTTCCACATCTTTGCAATTGTGAATTGCATTGCCATAAACATTAGAGTGCAGATGTCTTTATTATATAATGACTATTTTTCCTTTGGGTGGAAGCCTAGTAGTGGGATTGCTGGATCAAATAGTATTTCTATTTTTTTTGTTTTTTGAGATATCTCCAAATTACTTTCCACAGAGGTTGTACTGATTTGCAGTCCCACCAGCAGTGTATGAGTGTTCCTATCTCTCTGCATCCACCCCAGCATTTGTTGTTTTAGGACTTTTTGATAAGAGCCATGCTCACTGGAGGTAATTTACTTAAAATATATATTAATTTAAACATACCTCAAAACTCAGACAAGATTTAAAAATGAATTTTTTATTTCTTTAAAGCCACATTATGATACTACCATAAATTTTCAAAATATAGATATATGGAACCACAAATCTATAAAATATTGGAGTGTGAAGGAACTTCCTGACGATCTAGTCCACTTGCCCATCCTTGACTTGTTCTATCAAGACTTTGCCTGAGTACTTGATTTCTGAGAAGCATCAATCAAATGCAACAGTCTTATCAATTAGAATACACATTGCTGAAAATTTAAAATCTGGCACAATTAAAGGAAAATTAAATGAGAAACACTTGTATGTGAATATGGTTTATCAACCTTTAAAATCCAGCAGATATCATATTTTAAAAAATATTCTTAAGTCAAAATACCACATTGCACTGAGGTCAATAATGGTCGCATGAAAATGAAATATCATTTTCCCAAACTGGGCCACATTGTAGCATTAGAAAAGAACAGAACAGAGATCATTTGTGCACCTCCCTTACCCTACAAACATGGAAACAGAGCCAGAGGGGTGAAGGGTTTACTGGAGGCCATACAACTGGAAAATGCTAGGGTCAGCAAACTCTGACATGCTTTGCTTTTTATACAACTACTGAAAATTCATAATCAGAACTCCTTAAAGTGATATTTGAATTCACCAGAGAATCAGAGTTGATGTTTGGATTAAAATCCATGTATTGACAAAATGAAACTTATGGTTTTGTACCCTACATTTCTTAAATAAAATCTTAAAAAAAATGAAATTTTCACTTTTAATTAACATTTTTTAGATTATAAAAGTGAAATATAAGAAACAGAAAATATATATTGCTGAAAACTGAATTTAAAATAATTCAAGCTACATAGGTGAAAAATATTACTAATAGTTCTAAGATGTACTATTTTGTTAAATTCCATTTCAATTAAAAAGAAACATTCAAAAAATGATTACAGTTTATTCATCTAACCAAATTTTAAAATAAAAATATATTTATTAATGGAAGAATATAAATATATTTTTATGCGTAACTTTTTATGAAGAGTCCTTGTTTTTAAAACTTCTCATTTTCTGAATATCAAAGCACTTGAGCAGAGCAGAATCCATCCTTTTACCTTTAAAAGAATTTAATTTTAACTGCTCTCAGTTGGATGAACATCTGTTAAAAAACAAAAAGGAAAAAAAGTCCAATCCAGGAAGTTCCTGTCTTAATGATAATACTACGTATAACCTAAATTATTCATACTGTACTTTAAACTCAGCAATTAAAAAACAAAAAGGAAAAAAGTCCAATCAAGGATTTTTCTTTCTTAATGATAAAACTATGTACAACCTAAATTATTCATGCTATAGTTTAAACTCATTTTTTCTTTCACTAATAGAAATGGACAGAAGTTAAAAAACACTTTCAATTAATTATATCTCTTTATATACTATAAGGCTATTGTTAAAGTTCTCAGTGTTCTTTTCAGGCCTATAAACCTAGTTTTTTGTAATTTAAATTTATAAATCTCCTGTCTGTCATTTAATGGTCTTTCACATTTTTTCTAAGACCTATATTCATATCCATAATGTCTCTATTTGGAGGTTAAATATGAATATATTTGAGAAATGTGAATATAATAAAATCTTCACTAAAATCTCTCACATATGAAAACAATGGTCTATTGTAGGTATATTGTTATTTTCTATCTTAAATGTACCACTCTGCAATGCTTTTTTATTTATAATAATTGCTATAATTTAATAAAGTCATTTTCAATTCAGAATCTTTTATGGAGCTTAGAATTATTGAGTTCTACAAACTTAATAAACAATCTTTCAAGTTTATCATTCAGATAATAGAAAAATATGTTAAATGGTACAGTAGTGAAAAATGACTATTATGTAGTTTTATCTTTTTTTAATGGGTTTCTACTTTTCTCTAAGTAAAATTTGACAGTGATACATTAGTCAATGTATCTAGTGTAGCAAATAAGTTTCTTCTTATATGGAAAATCTGAGTAAATTTGCCGATCCCTACAAGTATGGAATATGTGAGAACAAATTCTGGGTCTGAAGGAACAGTTGTCATAATCGATTAGTGATGTCTGACATGGGTGTGCACTGGGTGATCTAGATATTCATGGGGTGAAGAATTGATTTATTTTTCTATCTGTTTTATTCAAATATGTTTGGGATTAGGATACAGCTGGGATGTTTAAATTACGTAAGAAAAAACAGAGTTGTGGTTAGGTGGTAAACTGTTCTAGGACTCATTCTTGACACATACATTTCCTTGGAAATTTGGGTTAATTCCTATTTTCAGTATTAATCAATGCAGAAGAGTTGGTTGGTGTAGCAGTTATGTATTACTGCGTAATAATATTACAGCAAATTTAATGGCTTAAAACAACACAGATTTATTAGCTCACAGTTTCTGAGGATCAAGAGTCCAGTCATTGCTTAGCTGGGTCCTGTGCCGGGCTACAGTGAAAATACAAGGCAAGATTGTGGTCTCATCTAGGGTTCAGCTGGGAAAGGGACCACTTCGTGACTCATATAGTTGTTTGCAGCAGTCAGCTGCTTATTATGGCCTCATCTTCATGCTGTTTATTGGTCGGAAACTACTCTAAGCTCCTTGCCACACACTCCTCTCCTTAGGAAGTTCATAATAACCTCACAGTTGTTTTCAGATTATAAAAGGAACTATAATAAAAACATGAAAAAGCTTTGGCAGCTTACTTTTTAGAAGCTATTAATTGCAAGGGAGAGAGAGTCTCTTCTCACAAGATGGGCATTACAATCTTATGTGGCATAATCACACGCGTGTAATCACATATTTCCCATCACCTTTACCATATTCTATGGGTAGAAGCAAGTTACAGGGTCTGTCTCCTCTCCAGGAGAGTGAACTATGGGAAGTCTCAGGGTGAAAATCAGAATGTCCATCTTAGAGTGTATCTGCTGCAGTTAGGATGATACATTTCTCAGGGAGCTTTCTCTTGGTATGAGAAAATAGCCTCAAAAAGCCCTAAGATATTCTGAATCATCAATAGTGTCTGCTTTGCTTGTCTGAGAGTGAAAGAGAGGAAAATCTGAAAGGAAACATTAAACTAAGAGTAATCATGTCATTCATAAGAATGGTTATGGAAAAACTTTGTGCAGGTAATATTATGAGAAATTACGTATTACAAAATGACTAGACATGGACAACAGTTGAAATCACCAGAGTATAAAAATATATTTTAAGAAGACAGACTCAATGAGATAAAAAAGAAAATCCTGGAATTTTAAGGACTATGAATGAGTGAGGGAGAAAGCAAAGCTGTCTCTTAAAATAAATGAAAACTTAAGCATACAAGTGCTGAATTTACAAGCCCAAATCTTAGTCACAATCCTACTCTTCCTTAGCATGTAACTGATTATCAAGTCACCCTAATGTCAATATAGGCTACATTTTCATCCCTTTCTTAAACTCCACAGGGAGCTAAGATATTGGTTGGTGTGATGTGCTAATAACCCAAGTGGCAAAAAGAGGGCTGAGCCCCAGACAGGTACTTAAAATATGTTTATTGTATCACTTTTCAATAATCTTCTGGGTACCTAGTTCCTTCTTTGCCATAAATTTTTACCCGATAGAAGCCAAAACAATCTCTCTCTAATTTAGGTCTTCAGAAATTTTTCTGGGGCAAATCATTATTAAGTTTTATGTAAGCTGTTTTAGATCCAAAGTAGGGTAGAGCTAACTGAAAGCACAAAGATATTTGGTGCATTTTCAAGAAAGTAGGGTTGATACTTAAAGTAGCCATTAAAAAAATGTGACATGATTAGGCAAGAGCGGGACTCATAGTGCAGCTCAACATCCCTGGTGGGGTGGGAGGGGCACTGAGAGGCATAACTTCAGGGGGTCATGTTTTACCAAGAGGTCCTGAGGGCATGATTGAATCCAGAAGAGATTCCTAAAATAAGAAAAACAGGTTAGAAGATAGGAAAATATTTGCACATTGTTGGTTAAAAAATAATTAAGTACTAATAATATAATTTTTCATAGGACTTCAAAACTCTAAGGGGATACCTTTATAACACTGAAATTTAAAATATAGCTGACTCATTATTGGATATAGATTCTAGTTGAAAATTTTACCTTTTGTTTAGAGAAAAGTAGAATCGCTTTTTAAAAAATTATTTTAGATTAAACTATGAGCTCCTGTTTGGCCTCAAAGATAGTTTAGTGTTCTTAGTGAGTCACCTGAAGAGTAAGGTAGAACTTTTTTCATCTGAGTTTTCAAATAGAAATACTGATTTGCAGTTTACAATTCTATTAATAAAAGCCTACTCCTTCAAAAAGGGGAAAGGAATGTATTTAAAACTTTCATTCTGTATCTCATCCTGCCTCTCTGGGTATAATTTTTGTAGGTGAATCCTTGAATATTCAATAAGAGTTCCATCACCTTGTAAAAACCGTAATTGTATTGAGACTAACAAATTTAGTTTGATGCCGTGATGTGATAAAAACTATAATTGAAACACAATCCATTAACCTTGATTTGTCTTATGTAATCTTCTATAATATAATTTCCTATCATAAAACTAAGATATTACTAATTAAAATGGCTTCATTTTTAAAGTTCCAAAGTGATATTTAAATTAAGAGACGATAAAAAACAATTGCTGCGTTTTAATGAAGAACTTATGGTAACATATGAGAAACAATTTACTAGATTGTCTGCTGTTCTTTAACATTCCCCCGATTTATCTGTAATGTCTGGTTTTTGTAGCTGTATTTTGCTGAATGTATGTGGGTTCATTAGCTATACAAGATATACATATGTGCTACTGAAGCTGAATATTGTGTTAGAATATATGGGTATTAGATATTTACAAAATTACCATAATGCTATCTTTATGCTTAATGTTATGGGAATTTCCAGATGCTTTGGTTTTAATTTTAAATTCACACTGCACTCTAGTGGGGAATGAGATCAATGCAAAATTATTTTTTACTGGTACTTTATAGTACTAACTATGGACTATTAACAATTTTAACAGTGAAATGTTACCTATAATTTTCTCAAAGCTGAAATGCTATAAATGTAATTTATATATTATATATGATATACATTTAATATTTTCCCATGACAATAAAATATAGTTGTTTTTAAAGTTGGTCTTGAAAATAGAGGAAAATTCACTACTGAGGTAGTTCATGTGATTTCATTCAGCATATTTGGAATATATATATACAGATATAACTGATATTCTATGAATCCTAATATAAGGAAATACTGAATAAATTTTAAACCCTCATTTATTTCACCAAGAAGAAAAAAGAATGACCAGTTATTTTCATAAATTTTAAGAACAAGGATAGGATTTCAAAATATTTGCTTATAATGTTTCATTGCTAGTCTTAATTTTATGAAGCAATTTTACTTAAACCCTGCATAGGCACCTTTGACAACAATGTCTTTGTCAGCACTACAGCTACCTTTTGAATGACCTAAGAGTTGTTTTCTCATTTTTTTTAAGTTATTTCAAATTAAGTTGAGTGCTTTCAAAATCTACTTATGGTGTTGTCTCTGGAAATTTTTATCGCAAGCAAGCAGTATCCAATCCCAAAACATTACTACAGTGTATTTTCCCATTTTACTCTATAAAAGCTTATTCAAGATTTCCACAACTTTTTACTAATTTTTAAGGTGATCTTTAAAAGATTTCTTCAAAATGACATCTTAAAGCTGCAGATGTATGATTAAATCCTCAAAAATAATTACCAAATCTTTGTTACATTTATTACCTTCTCTTTCATTGAGCCAGTCAAGAAAAGTTGCATGAGAACTACAAACTCCATTAGAATTTGTACTATTACAACTTCCCTTCTTGAAATGGCCTGGATTGATGTCTTTCCCAAATGATACTTTTTCCCCCATAATTAAAACAATTGAGAAAGCTCTTTATAATATAATAGACTCTCTAAGGAATTAAATATTGGTAGATTCCTCTTTTCAGAAGCTTAATTTTTTGAACAAGTCTTTTGTTACATTTGAGCAATATTTAGATATTTAATTTTATTTCCTCAATGAAATTGATTTTGAAAGAAATGGCCAAAATACATCACCTGTTTGGCTCTGTATGAATATTATTCAAACTTAAACAATTAAAGTACTTATCAAATTAATAAATTCTACTTTTTTATGAAATAGCCTGCTGTCACCCACCCTAACTAGTCATATTTAAATTTTATCACCATGAAATATCTATAGATCAAATTTTCGTTTTATTTTCATTTGGACTAAAAATGATTTCTAGATATGCTTTCAGACTAAGATTTCTAAAGACATTTTTAGTGTTTAGAACTGATTCTACCACTATTTATAGAAGCATTTCTGTACTAAATGTGTTCTAGATTTGTAAGTTCCTATCTGCTTACTTTAAAAAAATTTTATGGTGTGAGGAGCCATTGTGAAACAAGGATATTTTGGTTTACTTACACAATTTGCAGTTATATGACTTTGAAAATCATTTGTAAAACTTCTTATAATATGGTTGTGCTTTAAACTTCCTGTTAGCAGATGTCATTAACTGTCATTTCATAATCAATTCAAATTATCTTAGAACCTTAAGATTCTTGGAGATTTTAGATGCTTGCCATTTTGTCAAGGTAGCAGATATAAGGACAAGGGATAAAATAAATCCTGGTCAAAACAATGGAACCTGACTTGTTAACTTTAAAATAAAACACTGACATTATTTATAGGGAAAGTTTTCTACTCAATAAAATTGGGTTTGGTTACCGATTAATATATACCCTTTTACATACTTTAATTTTATATTAATGAATGGGGGAGTTCTGATAGGGTTGAAACACTAAAGAGAATATGAAATTTATAAATTCTTCATTATATAGTGATTGGTTGAATAACATAGTGTGTGTGTGTGTATAAATAGCTTATCTTTTATCTTGACTGGAAGCAATAATAAATAGACACAAGGGCTCAGTTGAGGTGTATTGGATTTTTTGTTAGTGGTTTGGTAGATTAGTTATTTAGTAGGAAAAGTGGAATTAGAGAAAATGACCTGAAACTGTGCCCCATATTAGACTTTTCACCCTTTCCTCTCTGAATTGAATTTAACTACATGGTCACAGACAGGGCAGCTGGAGAATTCTCGACCTTCCACTAAGGGATGGGCAGCCTTTACATTGTGATTTCACTTACAGCAAACAAGGAGATATAAATGTAATTTTAGGTGAATCTGAGATATAAAACCAAGATGGTGGACCACGCATGAAGCAGTGACGTTTTCCTTCATACTGTTAATCACAGAATTTAATTATTCTGCTATGGGATGAAGGAGCAGGGGATGAAAGGGACAGAAGTTTCTTTCTCAGTTCTTTCACAGAGCACACAAGTTCTAGCAAGGTTGCTATTTTATTGGCAAAAGAGAGAAAATGGTCCCTGCTCTATTCCCAAACTTTTAAAAAAATTTAACTCAATCTTTTATTTTACAATAGTTTTAGAGTTGCAGAAAAGTTTCCAAGTTAGTAGAGTTTCCTATACCCTCCACCAACTTTCTTCTACTGTTGATATCTTGTATTAATATGGTACATTTACCACAACTAATGTACCAATAATAATGCATTATTGTTAATGAAATTCCCTACTTTATTTGGATTTCATTAATTTTTCCTCCAATGTTCATATTCTGTTCCAGGAGTTCATCCAGGTTACCGCATTTCATTTAGCCTTGATATTTCCATAGGCTCCTCTGGGCTGTGACACTTTCTCAGACTTTCCCTGGTTTTGATGTACTTGACAGTTTTGAGGAGTATTGGCCAGGTATTTTGTTGAATGTCCGTTAATTTGTGTTTGTCTGATGTTTTTCTCGCGGTTGACTCGGGTTATGTGTTTTTGCAGAAAAATCACAGATGCAAAGCAGTAATCCCATTCCTAACACATCATATCAAGGATTCATGCTCTCAGTGTCACTTATCACTGTTGATGTTAAACTAGCTTGTGTGGCTGAGGTAGTATTTGTCAGCTTTTTTCACTATTGAGCTACTTTTCTCCTCTGCCCATACTGTACTATTTAGAAGCAAGTCACTAAGCACAGCCTCTACTTAAGGAGTAGAGGGTTGTGCCCTATCCCTCCTCTTTAAGTGAAGAATATCTAATTAAATTATTTGGAATACTTCTATATGAGAGGTTTGTATCTTTTACCTCATTTTTTATATCAGTATGTATTCAATCATTTATTTTATACTTTGGGTTATAATGCAATAATATGTTATTCAGGTTTTTGTTCAAATTATCTCAGCTTTCATCCTTGGGAGGTTTTTCAGTTGGCTTGTGTGTCTATTCTTTAACTTTTGATTCTTAATCAATTGGATTCACCAAGTTTAGGGTCTCCGGGAATATGCCCTGTTACCCTACGGGTGGCGTGGGTTAGAGCAAATCAGCACTTCTCAGGACATTCTGGATACCAACAGCTGGTGCTTTGGCATAAGTGGTGACATTTCAACTTTTGTCAAAATAATGCACTAAATAAATCAATTTCAAGAACCATGTTGCATCCCAGGAAAAATATTGTTTCTAGTTTTATTTTTTCTCAAATTATATTATCTTGCTTAATATAGCTTACCAAAGATGAGTTCTCTTGTGTGTGCCACATTTTAATTATTCCTATGAGTCTGTAAAATCAAATCAATCTCCACATCTAGAAAATTAAAACACATATACAAACAAATACCCAATTCCTACAATAATCACCCCCAGGATAATTCTAGCCCTTGAACCTATTAAATAATGCTGTCTAGACTCACATTATTGTATTAAGATAAACATCTGTCTAGTGTCTTAATGGTTCCATGGCATGGAGATTAGGTCTGGAACACATGGACAAATCGATAAAATATTTTGAGTTCCAAGACAGTTGCCTAAAGTTTATGTATGACTGCTGAATCTTCTCTCAATGGAACTCAAATGAGCAAAATTTATCTTCCAGAATTTAAACAGGACACTTTTTTCATATCAGGAGGAAAAATCATCATTTGACACATTGCAGTTTTCTTGCAAAATCTATAAATATTTCATGATGTCATACCCTAGGTCACAATAATTTATTTCAAGTTCCCTTTTCCCTTTAATGTCCATACCATACAGTTAAATATCTTTCTTTCCTTTGAAAGGCTTTATCCTTGTACCCCAGTACAAAATTAATTGTTAGGGCACTGTCTGGTGACATAGTCTTCCCTTTTTTTTGTGAGTAGGAAACCCCTCACATGTAAGCAAATAAATCTCATACCCTTGAAAGAAAATTTCTTCTCCAGCATTTTCCCCTGCTAAATTGTTGGCAGATGTTCTTATTTTATGAGTCAAGGTGGAAATATGGATCAAGGAAGAAAATCTTTCCTTCCAAACACACGCATATGTTAGGTAAAAATGATGTGTTATTAAGGCCTCACCTGCTACAACTATCTCTGTAGCATGGCCTAGTTCTGACAAACCTCAGCTGTTCAAAATCTTTTTTGGCTTATGTCTTTATAATATATTGTTTTATTTTTTCATAATAAGTTTAAGAAATAGTCATCACATAAAATTTTGAAAATATAGTAAAGCTAGAGGAAAAAAGCCAACTCTAATCTGACCATTCAATCAAATACTGCTAATATTTCTCCTAAAACTAGTTTATGGTTTACATGGTTTTCAATAAACAAATTATATGTAAATTTATGTCTTATGTTTATTTTTCACTTATAGACAAAAGAATTCTCCACATTATAATATTGTCCCAATCTGCTTTTTTTTTTTCAGCTTATTATGGGGGTACAAAAGCTCAGGTTATATATATTGCCCATGTACTGCCCATCCCCCCGAGTCAGAGCTTCAAGCGTGTCCATTCCCCAGACAGTGCGCATTGCACTCATCATGTAGTTATACCCCCAACCCTTCCCCACACCCCCATCTCTCCGAGTCAGCAC
The DNA here is from genome assembly GCF_020740605.2 of Lemur catta. Taxonomy (NCBI): domain Eukaryota; kingdom Metazoa; phylum Chordata; class Mammalia; order Primates; family Lemuridae; genus Lemur; species Lemur catta. The sequence goes on from NC_059128.1 coordinate 158,126,876, forward strand.
ATTCAAGCGTGACCATTCCCCAGATGGTGCCCAATGCACTCGTCATGTAGGCATACACCCATCCCCTCCCCCCACACCCACCTCAGTCTGATACCCAATTGGTGTCATTCCCAAATGTGCATTTAGGTGATGATCAGGGAAACCAATTTGCTGGTGAGTACATGTGGTGCTTGTTTTTCCATTCTTGAGATACTTCACTTAATAGAATGGGTTCCAAGAAATAACGGTGATATGGCATCTCTTTGATTCTCCTGGAGAGTTGGAACCCAATCTGCTTTTAATGGCTATAAAATATTTCAGTCATTAAGTACACCATCATTTACTTAATCTTTTTTGCTACTTAATGATAATTGAGATAAGAGACTTTAAAAGTGTAAGTCAACTCTAGAAAAAGACATTTAGAGATATTCTAAATGTAACCTGAATAGATACTTAAATTGTTTTATTTATATAAAATAAGAAAAACTTATACATTTATATATTTTTCTTTAAAATAATATAATCATTTTATAAAACCTATAAATTTTCTTTTAAATATGACCACTTAAATTGTATATTTCATATTATTTTAATAGGGTTACCTAAAGAGAAAAAAATTCCTTTTTAAAAAGAGGTTAACATACTTTAAATAAATTAGTCCATAAAAAAAGCATGCATTGTGTACTTAAAAATCTTTTACTCCTTTTGGAAATTGGACAGTGACTTCAGTATCTTTTAATAGATTCAAGTATTAGGTTGTTTTGCATGAGTTCACTAGTTTGATTTTCCTTAAAAATTTATGGAAAACTAATTCTTACATATTGTTAAAATTATGTTGGCATTTGTTGTCTCATTTTCCTGGTGATAAAGTCCATGCCCTTCCCATCATTATCAGTAAGTTTGCATAATGGCAAGGACCATCTTCGTCATGCTTGTCAGTTTATTTTTAGTACCTAGGAGGGTGCTATCACATAGTAGACAATTAATAAATGCTCATTAAAATAATGCTTGCTTTCCTCTGCCAGTATTTCCAAGGAGTATAAAATACCTCTTAAAGAATTTGGAGAATGGAAATGGAGATATCATATCTAGACCATAAGAGTTTTACACAGGCTTGTGTAGTAGAAGCACACAAAAATTTTAGAAAGACACTATTTTTATTTTAATTATTTGAAAATGAATAGCAAATATGCATTACAATAGTTACTTTAATTATTGCCATCTTAAGGCCAAAGATAATGAAATTGATAGATGCTCTTTTGTCTTTGGTTTGAGTATACAAAGCATATATTTATCCAAAAGAAATGCTTTCCGATGTAATCCATAGATCAGTCTCATTTTTTTGCACCCTGGTTATGAGGGTATCTTGGGTATTCAGGCCTTCTTTTGTGTTTCAGTTATAAAATACAGAATTTAGGTTGTTGAAACAGTTTTAAATTTTTGTATATGTAGAATGTGTCCATCTAGATGAGAGTCACTTTATGTAACAGGTAAAGAATATAAAAATAAGGAAATTTTATTTAGTTGAATAAAAAAATCTAATACATTAATACATGATACAGAATATGGTAAAGAACTTGGGACTTGGAGATAAATAAAACTGAATGTTTATCCCAGCTATACCACTTTTTAGCTGTGTGATCCTATACAAGTTATTTATTTATTTATTTATTTTTTTTTTATTTCAGCTCATCATGGGGGTACAAAAGCTCAGGTTATATACATTGCCCATGTCCTGCCCATCCCCCTGAGTCAGAGCCTCAAGCGTATCCATTCACCAGACAGTGCGCCTGGCACTCACCATGTAGTCATACCTCCATCCCCTCCCCCCACCTCCCACCTCCCCGAGTCAGCACCTTCAAGCATGACCATTCCCCAGACGGTGCACAACGCACTCACCATGTAGGCATACACCCATCCCCTCCCCTCCCCAGTCTGATATCCAATTGGTATCATTCCCCAATGTGCATTTAGGTGATGATCAGGGAAACCATTTTTCTGGTGAGTACACGTGATGCTTGTTTTTCCATTCTTGGGATACTTCACTTAATATAATGGGTTCCAACTCTCTCCAAAAGAACCAAAGAGATGTCGTATCACCGTTATTTCTTACAGCTGAGTAATACTCCATGGTATACATATACCACAATTTACTAATCCATTCATGGATTGATGGGCATTTGGGTTGTTTCCACATCTTTGCGATTGTGAATTGTGCTGCTGTAAACATTCGGGTACAGGTGTCTTTGTCATAGAATGACTTTTGTTCCTTTGGGTAGATGCCCAATAATGGGATTGCTGTACAAGATTTTAACCACTCTGAAATTTAGTGTCCTCAGCTATGGAACAGGGACAACTATAGTGCTTATATCATTGTTATGATGATTAAATGAGATAATGGGGACCAACAGCACAGTATTAGGCACAGAAAAAACAAAGTAAAATGTTTGCCATTTATATTCCATTAAAGAGGCTATCTACTTCGGAAAGTATAGAAGCAACATATTAAAATAAGAGGAAGTAGAAATTTTGAATTCTTAAGTGTGTAGAACAATGTTTATTTGCTACTCAATTTAAAAAATATGAAGGAATCTAGAAACCTTGATCTGCCTATTCATAATTTGCTTTGCACCCCTAGATTTCACATGTGCACAAGATGAGGAGAGTGAGGCTGAATTAATACCTGACAACTTTGACGAAAAACCAGAAAGAGAAAAGAAGCAGACCAACTTCACTTTGTGCAACGTGTGTAACATTCAGCTGAATTCGGCTGCTCAAGCACAAATCCACTACAATGGCAAATCACATCAAAAGAGATTAAAACAACTGAGCAATGGGATGCTGAAAAGTGACAACGGTAAGCTTTTCTATAAATATATTCTTGATTTTTACGTCATCAACTTAAGTTATTTGTGTACCTGCAGATGTGAAAGATAATGGACGAATCTCTATTTTTAAAAACCAGGAAAAAACATTAGATAAAAGCTTTATCAATATAGTACATTAAAATAAATCATTTCTCTTTGAGGGAGAAGGAGAAATTTTGTTTGCTGTATATACTCAACTGTATTAGGACTGTGGCTACCAGGAAATTTGCTATAATTTGAAAAGGTTGATTTTAGAGTTTATTGATGTTTGCCTTTAATATAGTTACACATGGAAACAGGCATTCTTTCACAGTGTATGTGAATAACAGTGGCTTTTTAAAAACTTTTTGCTTTTTGCAGGTGTGGAGGATTCAATTGGTTAGTAACATTGCAGTTGATTTCAAATAACACATATGTTTTCAAATAGGTGTTTTAATCAATAAACTATGATGTGTTAGTACAATGTTTAAATTTGCAAGTGAAAATTATTAGCTTGTTTAATAACTTTAGACTACTTTTTAAAAGTATGTGTTGAATTTGAGTGAACAGATTTTAAAAATACCACAGAAATACCTTTGGAAACAAATAGTAGGTTATTAGAAAATGTAGACACACGGGGAGAGATGGGTGAACTTGTGCAGAGGGGACTTTGGAAAGCTAATCCGTAAAAAACTAGAGTTACAATATTGTATTGTGGTTGGATAGTTTATATTTGATAAATAAGATATATTTTATCTACATTCTACTGACATTTTAACATGAAGCTGAATTTTAATCTGTTCTAATATTTGACAGTATAAAGAATTTTAATATAATTTTGTAATTTGCTTCAATGTGACCAAATAATGAAAAGAAAAAAATAGTACGTTTTTAAAATGCAAATTGCTTCAACCTTGCTTTATGTAGTTTTTGTTTGTTTTTAGCATGAATGAGCTATAATATTCTAATGAAAAGGATTTCACATTTCTCTTTCAAATGTATGGCATTTAGTTAATCATGGATTTGTTGAAAAGATGTAAGAAAACTGTCATCAGAAAGTAACTATTAAATTCTATAGGCGTAAAATTAAGCTAGTAAGGCAAATGTACTTAGCAAGCCATGATTAAAAATGTATATTTCATAGTCTCTACTTTGAACTACCTAAGAAAAATCTATTACTTATCATTAACTTTTAGGTAATATCATCTGAAGTACAGCATGATTCAAAACCAAGTTGATCTTTTTCTTTAAGTTTGTGTGGGTGATGGTCAGGGTGTAAGCTTTGGTGTTTTATGTATGTCACCTACCTTGATAATCACAAATCTCTTTTGGAGAAGTAAAAAACAATATTGTAGAACAAGATATATGCCTGGTTTAGAAATCCAAATCAGAGCTAGTCCCAGACAAAATTTAGAATGACTGAAGATTTTTAAACCACAGCACTAGGAATGAGTTTCTTCAAATTGAATATTTCAAAATAATCATATCAATGCACTTATTATGGGCTAGTATTGTACTAAAAGCTTTACGTACATTTTGTTATTTGATTTTTTCCCCACAACTAACCAGACTGATATTGTCATTATATTCATTTTATCTATGTGAAAATTGAGGATAACATCTATTGAATAATGTACCCAAGGTCAAACAGCTATTAAATGGTCAGATTTGCAATCAAGCCCTGGTCTTACTCTCTTAAATAGTTCTAAAGTTTACTGTGTCCCAAAATGAGTATCTGTAGAAACTGTGCCTTTTTTCATTCACATTATCTGAGAAGGTATGGTGAAATTGGCCTTAATCTGAGGCTGCATTTGTTTTCAAGGATATTTGATCTGGTGTGTAGAAGGTACTTACCAGAATCAGAGAGGGAAGGTACTTGAAGTAGGACAGAAAACTCTAATTCTAAAGTAGTTGATTTTAAATTTCTAGGGACCCTGGCTTGTGGGATTGGGTTAGTGTTGAGGGAAGAGTTGCCAAGAATTCAGTGTGGTTCAAATTTCAATGAAGTTCAGTGCCAGGATTTCCTCCTAAGAAAAGAACTGTAATGTTTGCTGGAAATGAAGATAGAAATCATGATGTAAAGATTTAATCCACCTCTTAAAGGTTAGGAGAAGGGTTATGTTCCCATAGCAGATTTCAGAGTTAGTAAAGCAAACCTAATTCATTTCAAATCCTAACACCTTTGCCAGATGCCATCAGTGGGTATTTGTAAGTGGGAATACACATAAAAATATGTCTCTAGACTGTAAAAATATGTCTCTAGACTGTTCTGCTGGTTGATTTACGTGACTCCCAGTCAGGCCACCCATCCCTTTGCAATTGCTCAGTTCCCATGTGTCTTACACAGAGATCTGTCACTTTTCCATGGCCACTGTGGCCATCAGACAAGATGTTGAAATAGAGCAGGCTCCCCTGCTTTAGAAAAAATAGACTACTTTTTAGAGCAGTTTTGAGTTCACAGAAAAATTAGGTGAAAAGTAGAGTTCCCATATACCCTCTATTCCTTCCACACACAGCTCCTGTCCTGCACCACAGGGTGCATCTGGTACAGTGATGAACCTACATTGACGCATCATTGTCTCCCACAGTCCACGGTTTACAGTAGGGTTCACTCTTGGTGTTGGACTTTCTATGGGTTTTGACAAATGTATAATGACACGTATCTAACCATTGCAGTATCATATAAAATAGTTTCACTGCCCTAAAAATCCACTGTGCCCTGCTTAATTGTTCCTCCCTCCCCCGACCCCTTTTTATTGTCCCCATAGATTTGCCTTTTCCACAATACCATATATAATATTAAAATAGTTTAAATCATACAGTATGTAGCCATTTCAGATTGGTTTCTTTCACTTAGTAATATAAGTTTTCTCCATGTCTTTTCATGGCTTGATAGCTCGTTTCTTTTTAGCACCAAACTACCCTTTTATTTATTTTATTTAAAAAAAAATTTATCCTGACCCTTTATTTCCCATAACACTGCCACATGGTTATATCAGACTTTTCTGAAGTTTTGTCAGGGGAAAGGGGGATTGTAATTAAAGGGTTATATTATACAACAGAGGGGAAGACAGTTTATCTACTTGGGGTGACTTTTGTCCAGGGAGAAAGACCTGGTTGCACTCTTCAAAAAGAATTCCCAATTGGGAAGATCCTAGTTGATAATCTAGCCCCTCTGCCCTCCTGTCTTCCTCAACTCCCTTTAGGAAGTGCACCTTTTTGTTACTTCTCTAGTGTGTAAAAGGGAACTGTCATTTTTAACGGTAGGTAGGTCTAATTATAGGCCATCAATCTCACAAATAAATTAGTACTTTATGTTAATATACAGAATCATATTATTTCTTTTAGATATCCTCCATATCCCCACTATAAAAATGTCCCTCTTCAGGCTTCTTGGCAATAAGAAAGGAACCCAATTATGAGCTTTATATGCCTATTAATGGTCATTCCATTACCTACATAGAGACCAAGCTAAAAATAATGATTCACACCAATAGTGGATCCTGTAAATTCTTAGTAAGAGAATCATCATTTTTAGGTTATTTAGAAAAAGATATGGAGTTGTTTTATTCTCTTTGGGCATGCACACTTGCAAAAATGATTGCTGTGAACTCTTTTTTTCAGAAAATTTTCACCTCAATTTAGATTTCAGGAAAATACTCAAATATAATATGTTAAAAAAGAAATATGACCAAAGAGATTTTTATCTAAATTTACTCAACCTTGTACAGGTTGCAAATAAAATGAATAACAGACATGGAACTAATTTTTAGTATTCATTTTGGATTGTCTAAATGGAAAAGAATCATTATTTTGATATTAGAATGTTGTGTAATTTATGCCTTGAGGTATATCCTAATAAATACTACAAAAAACAAGCATTGAGAACTTAATGGTATCTCAAATACAGTTTTTATATTTCTGAAAAAAATATGGCATTTCACATGTCATCTCACTAGAGAAAATGATCTTCTGAAGATCACAGTAAGACACTGTCTGATATATATAAATTAATTAGGAGGCTATTATTCCCAAAGATAAGACTACCTTCAATTTCTGGCAGTGGTGTACTTTTTTGCAGAAATAAAGTTATATAGAGCACATATGCACCACCCAAAAGCATACTGTTCTGAGACTCCCAGGTCCTTCCTGCTGAGTTGGAAATATTGCCTGCTAAATTCCTCCCCAAGCATTGCCCTCAGCTGATGGGAGTTCTCTCTCCTGAGTTTGTTCCCACCCTTGGAGCCGCCTGCATCCAATGACTGATCAATGCTGGAGTGCAAGGTCCCAGCCCCTTGCTTCAAAAGTGGGTAAGCATCTCTGACAGGCCATTCCAGCTTCAGAATAGCTTATGCCTTTGTTGCAATTTTATCACAGTCTAACCTCACTCTCTACCCAGTTCTGTTTTCGTTATGCCTCACAGGTATAGATCTCTAGTTTACCACCTGCACACAAAATCTTCATCTTAGTGTCTGCTCCCTGGGAATCCACCTAAGACACCACCAATGCTTTTAAAGTCACTGGTGTGAAGTCAATTTCCTTCCACCTCTAAAGATTTGAGTCTAAGTCTGTTGAAATGAATTGGCAATAGACAAGTTAATAGGAAAAAAGGTGTACAAATGTATTAATGTGCACAAACATGGGAACCATACAATTTGTGAGACTCAAAGAAGGGGCCAGAGGTTGAAGTTTACATACCATCCTGAGGCTGTTGAAAGAATAGGTGTTCAGGGCTTCTGGGTGGTAGGTGGAGGCGGTGTCACAGGTTATGGGAGAGTGAGGGGAGGAAAGCATGGCATGCAAGGGCTGCCTTGTTATACGGATAAAAATCTCCCAGGGAGTCTCAGAGCCTCCCTCAAACAGAATAGATGGTGGCCTGTGATAAAGTATCTCTGTCAGCCCTTCAAAATTGTCAGATTTTAGTCTCTTTTTCCTGTGAATAAATCTTTTCCAGATTCAGATAATGCAGGTAAGGGGGTGGAGAGAGGGGGCCCAGAGAAAACCTGTTTGCATATCCTGTTTATTTCATCAACGTAGATTTTCTATATAAATGTAAAGCTGCCTCACAAAAGGACAACTTTTCAAAGCTCTTCCTGTGGTCTGTAGCCCCTCTGAATAGCCACCTCAAAATATGCCAAAGAAGTACATTTTAGGGTGAAATATTCTGGCTTCCTTGAAAGTCTCAATAAATGAGTGCAATATGTTTTGTTTTGCAAATGCAATAAAATGTAATCCTTTCCTCCACTTTCCATTTGAGGTCTGTGATTTAAGATTTACCATTAAAAATGCAAAGGGAATGAAAAGGGGACTGGAATTAATTGTTCCAGGTACTTTATACACATCATCTATTGAACCCCAATCAACAATTCTACAAAGTAAGCATTTTTACCTCTATTTTACAAATAAGATATCCAAGGAACAAAGAAACTAAGAGACTTACCAATATAGCTGTTGGTCCGTAAAGTTGCTGAGGTCTACATTATCAGCAACACATTCGGCTGTCTGGTAAGTTTATGTTCCACTGTCAACAAAATCATGCCATACATTCAGGTATTTTCTTATGTTGAGTTTGTGTCATTTTTGAAACCGCTTAACTTATATTATTACAACAAAGCCGACATTTCCCTTAAATTTTCATCAACAAATCTAACTGCTGAAATATTTTTCACAGTGTAAGCAGAGTCATATAAAAAGGTAATTTTGTAATTAATCACTATATATTCTCCATCATTCCAGGAATACATCTTTTTATGTGAGCATACTTTTTAAAGATGAGGTTAGGTAAAGATGTGCCAGAAGGGAGTTCTATAATTAGAAGTTGATTAAATATGTAGACTTTATCATATTCCAGAGATTGCATGACTCACCCTCTCATGGCAAGTATAGATTTAAGAAATTACAAAACAGACTGCATGACTTAACTAAGTTTCTCTTTGGAAAAGGAATTTGATTTTATATTTATGATGCAGTTGAGTTTTAGAAGTAATGATTATTTTTCTGATCGTAAAAATAATATAGCCCCATCTAGGCTTCACACAAATGCACAAAAACAAATTTTAAATGATCAAGAATTCCACAAAGGTAATTACTTCTAAGTATTTTGTCACAATTCACTAGATATACAAATAAATGTAAATAAGCAATATTATTTGTACAATTTTATATGCATCATAACATAACAATAAATATCACTGCCTTTTATTATGCATATTATAAAATCATTAATACCATAGATTTTACTCACTTTTTTCATTTTGTTTTCTATGTGATATATAATGGAAAAACTTAACATTATAATGAAGTACAAAATGAAGTATTAAAGTGTTGTAAGAGATTTTATCTAAAACCAGAAATTTGGAGATTAGAATAAAAATGGTTCTTTAATACATAAGAGCATTTGGAAATACATATTACAAAGGGTACAATTTTCAGGATATTTAAAGCTTCTGTGGCCAACTACTTTAATTCAATTCAGGTGCTCACCATTGTTAAGCTCTTGCTAATCCTTGTTGAAAGATTGAGGAATAAGTTGACCTCTCATGACAGCTTTATTTTATTCACACTATCTTTGTCATTTTGAGTTATTTTACTAAGCCTGGTTTTCTATTTTTATTGGGCTGAATCTGCTATCAAATAATTCAGTTTTATCTGACAGTATTGTGATGTGTTTTGGTGCTCATTGTTTTGTAGCACATAAATCTAGACTAATACCGCCCTTATCTATCCTGTTAGCATTAAATTTTCTTTCATTTAAGAGAAAAGCTAAATAAAATTTTATTTTCTATCTCTCACTGATCAATTTTATTTTTTTTCTTACCATTGATTATCCCAGATGATGTTAAAATGTCAGTAAAATTTCCATTTACAAGATTTCCTCCTTCTGCCACATTGACAGTTAATAAAAAAAAAAAAAGCTTTGTAGAATTTTATCACACTCAAGGCCTTGATTTAATATATAAATTCATTATTTATGTATAGATTTGTTTCACCTTTTGATCTATTTTTGCTTTTGGACTATTTTTGCTTTTATAGAAGTCAGTAGACAAGTTAGAACTTGCCAGTAAGTTTGTGGATTCACAGTGATCTCTTTTGGGCTAATTTTATGTAACAATGATAACTTCTTTCTTATCTATATTAGTATATGACATACACAATGTGGCAATAAGGGATATTGCTTTGCTTTTACTTCATTCTTACTGATCACTTCCTTTAGAAGGTTCGGCCAAGGTGAGGCCATAAAAAAACATTGGTATTAAATTGTCCTAAAAATATGTAATAAAACATTTTGCTCTTATTTGAGTGAACTAAATTTCTTTTTTATCACTGAAGAATAAAAATGTAGGAGAAAGTAATAAATGCTAATTTCACTGTGCTCAAATTTTGAGTAGATTTCTGGCCTTGGTTATCAATGTTTTTCTCACTAAAGAGAAAACGTGTTATTTTAAAAAGGATACAGTTCCAGCTGCTGGCTACTTGCTTCACCTGGATTTAATATGAACACCATTGAAGGGCACCATCATTTGCAGCACAGAGATCTCTTTTTCCAACCTATGTCCCTAAAAAACCCCTTTGCCAGGACACTTGTGGGGTTTTGAAATGTGTGGCTGATAATCCAGATTGACTCTTGGCTGGAGACCATCCAGTAGGCTACTGTGCCCAAGATGAAGTGTACTTTTGTTCTTCCTGCTGTTATCCATGTACAGTTAGATGAAATGAGCACTAAAGGAAGCCTTAGGAGAAAAAAGAATGGATTAGACACCTGTCATTTAGCTTGAGAATAGAATTTATTTGGGATAAAGAGATTTCCATTTGTGATTCTGTATGTGTATGCACGTGGGAGTGTGTGTGTTTGAGGAAGTTTGAAGAACTGCAGGAATTGGGAGCTTTGTAGCAGTAGTAACATAAACAGAGTGTAGGATAAATTTTTTGTAGGTCTGAACGTTATATCTGTTTAACACAAGTAGAACTACTACTTGTTTCTTCACCTTTTGCCTCCTTTAGTCACTAACCATGTCTAACAGCAACATCTTCCAGTTCTAGTGTTTCTCTACCCCTAATCTGAAGAAAATAATCACTTTTCCACTTTTCTTGAAAGTATAAGCTTTTCCACTTTTGCTCTCTTTCCTTTATGTTTCCCCTAAAATTAATTTGCAAGGTAACAGAGCTAGTAGTAATACAGGTTGGGATACTTATATGTATGCATTTCTTTTTCCTGCCTTATGCCCTGAACAAGTTATTTTGCATTTTGAGGCCAACCCTACTTAAACTGGCCTCTAGTTGCTGTAGGTCCATACCAGGCCTGGCATGCTTCCTCTTAAGCATCATCTTTTTTGTTTGTTTCTCAAAAAGTCTAGGCAATGACATTAGCAAATGTGTGTGTGTTTAAGATGGCACCATGAAGTCAATTCTCTAAATTAATATTAAAAATATTAATTTTTAAGTCTTTAAAGGAGAGTTCAGAAGATAATTTTTAAAAATAACAGCCCAGATCCATGTATTCCCTTTCCTTGCTTCCAAAATTGCAATGATATTATGTAAGAAATTTGGAAATATAAGCAAATAAATGCATAGCAGTACTACACACTTGGGAAGAGTAAAACAGTGAGGAATTTCTGGAAGATATGAAGGAAATGGTATGAAAATGAGGTGAAACACTGGATCTAAACACAAATAAGGAGACCCACAGAGTTGGAGAAAAAGGGCCCCATAACTTAGACTTCCAACAAAACTTCAGAATATCTCTAAGATTATTCTGAAGCAGCCTTAAAAATGTTGCTCACTGTTGGTTGAAAATTGTAATGAATTTACTTATCCTGGTTTGCAATTAGAAGCTGAGATATAAGTTACCTGCTTAGCCTAATAGTGAAAAGTAAAGAGCCAATGAATCTTGGGGCTATGAGCCAGAAAGCTCATAAAATGAATGACCTCATGGGGTCAAAGGTAAGAGAGAATAGAGGGAACAGACATATCCACTATGAATTTTTAATTTGTTAGCTTTGTAATGTATACTGTTATACCTACCCTCTTCCATCTTACCTAAGGAATCTTTTGTAAAGATTACTTTGGTTACTGACTTTTTTTTTTAAATATGAGATTAAAGTCCTTTCCAGGGAACTGAAAAGGGCACCAAGACTCTATCCAGGTTGAGGTTAATACCATGCATGCAGGTACAAAGATGAAGGGTGGCTTACACATGCATTACCTGTTTGGAACTACTTGTATCAGGTACAGTGTTGAAATAAAATATATAGACAGGTCATATTTACTAGTCACTTAAAATTTGCCAATCCTGAGAGGAGAGGAAATGTGTACGTAAATTTCAGTTCAATAATTTACTTGAGAGAAAACATGATTTTACTTCAAGATTTCATTTCAGTGACTCAGTAGAAGTATAGAAATATAGAGGCTGTGTGAAATAATCAATGAGTAAGAGGTAAAAAGACTATGGTTTCAAAAGGAGAAAAATACAAGCAGAATTAATATAAGAATATTTAATTTACTTGTCATGTATTAGGTAAACATTTCCTGTATGCAGTAGGAATTCTGGCCTGGGTCTTATCCTCACTGGTATAATAGAATAGCTCCCAGTTGAGGGAGTTATAAAAGGGCCAAAAGAAAGAAGAAAAGGGGTAGTAACCTTAAAATTTAACGCTTATCTTGTAGGAGGAAGGTGAAGAGTCTCTCAAGGAAATAACGAAGGTGTCAGAAATAAAAATGATGAGTAACATTTGTTGTGTGTTTACTTTGTTATAGGTATTATTCTAATAACTCTATGTGTATAGTTAATGTATTTCACATATTTTATGAATTAGATATAGGTATTAGTATCCATTCTGTAGACCAGTAAACTGATCCAAAGAAAAGTGTTAATAATTTGCCTAAGGTCACCTGGCTAGAGAGGGATAGAGCCAGACCCTGAGCTCTGGCAAGCTGGCTCTAGAGTCTATGCTTATATTCATGATGCTCCATCAGCTCTCAGGCCTGGTGAGCAATGTGGATTTATCCAGGGTTCAGAAGCCAAAGGAGGAGAGATTTTCAAGAAAAGAGGAAATGGTTGTCTAGGGGTGCTGAAGACTTTTTCCAGTGAGGTCAAGATAGGCAACCTCTATGGAAAATCTGGAAAGTATAAATGACAGATCATTATTGAAAAATTATTTCAGTGAAGTGGGTAAAGCAAAATCAGATTTTGAGATGTTAAGACAATGTTTTTCTAACTGATGGTCTTTAGACTACCT